>NW_024805913.1:0-4273 GCF_019175285.1 Sceloporus undulatus
CTACCTACTTCATAATTCAAAATTTGATGTAAGCTACCTTGAGTCCTATCCTAGGGGAAAGACAGGATGCAACATACTTAAATAATATACAGTATATGCATACATATGTAAGAGAGCCAGTGTGGTGTAGTGGTTTGTGTGTTTGGATAGATAGAAAAGGTAGGTAGATAAGATAAGTAGGATACTTGGATGAGCCAGCATAGCATAGTGGTTTTCGTGTTTGACTCTGGAGACCAGGGTTCGATTCCCCACTTGGCCATGGGAACCCACTGGGTGACCCTGGGTTAGTCACACACTCTCAGCCTCAGAAAACACTGTAAAGGGCCACCATCAGTAAGTAAAGAGATCTTATAGACACCCTTGAGACTAAATGAAAGAAAGAAGCTGGCAGCATGAGCTTTCTCCTAGCACACTCAATGTAGATCACATCAAATTATATATCATGGATGGATAGATAGACGGATAGACAGACAACTAGCTGTCTCAAAGGTGCTGCAAGACCCCTTTGTGTACTAATTTTACAGACTAACATGGCTATATCGTTGAAGGGTCACCATCAGTTGGAGGTGTCTTGAAGGCCTATCAGCTAGCTAGCTAGCTGTCTGTCTATCTATCTATCTATCTATCTATCTATCTATGATTTATAATTTGATGTGACCTACGTTGAGTGTGCTAGGAGAAAGACAGGATATAATATACCTAAATAATATATAAGTTTATGTATGTATGCATAATATATATGCATACATACATCAACCCTATCCACCCATCTATTCTTTTTATCTATCTATCAATCTGCTTGTCGTCCTTCCTTCTTCACACACACTCTCTCTCTTCAAGTATCCTGTTGTTGTTGTGTCGCTTCAAATTGTTTCCAACTTATGGCAACCCTATGGTGAACCTATCCTGGGCTTTTCTTGGCAAGGTTTGTTCAGAGGAGGTTTGCCATTGCCTTCCCCCAAGGCTGAGAGAGTGTGACTTGCCCAATGTCACCCAGCGGGTTTTTTTGGTTGAGCAGGGAATTGGATCCAGAGTCAAACACGCAAACCAATATGCTATGCTGGAAACCCACATACTTATCCTACTTATCTACCTGCCTTTTCTATCTATCCTCATCCCAGCCTCACCTCCAGAGGGTCATTGCTGACGACTGATCTTTCTGGAAGTTGCAACCTGCTTTGCTGGTGTGATTCCAAGACCTGTGAATCCTGCTTCACAGACTGACCTTACTACCAATTGTTGTGTGTCTTCAAGTCACTTCTGATTTATGGTGACCCAAAGGCAACCCTATAGTAGGGTTTTCTAGGCAAATTTCTTTGGAGTGCGTTTGCCATGGCCATCCTCTGAGGCTGAGAGAGTGTGATTTGCCCAGGCTTGCCCTGTGGGTTTCCATAGTTAAGTCAGGATTTGAACTCTTGCAGTGTCCTAATCCAACTCTCAGAACTTTACACCATGCTGGCCCTCAATAGCCCTTTGGATTTGATGCCTCAGTTGACTTCTTTTCTGACTTTGAGAACTGTAAATGCTGGTCTGGAAGCTGCAGTAAAGCAGTTTTGCAACCCTATGGAATTCCTTGTCCTGGATGAGTGCCGAAACAGGGCATGAAAGGAACTCTTCTAGCCAGTGGACCTTCATCCCGGGCCTTTCTGGAACAAATTCGTCCCTATCCCTGCAATTTCAGGCCATGCCAGCTGGTTCAAGGTGACCCAAACCCAAGCCATGTGTCAGGAATCCAAGGCCCCATCATGTGAATCGTGGATGTGGAAAGCAATTCACCCAGGTGTCCTGGGCCTGTGCCTTTTTCTTTTTTTCTTCCTGGATAGAATCTCCATCATTCAACGGAGACAAAAAGCTGGGTTAGTTTTAAGGCACCTTGAAGACACAAATGCATCGATGCCTATGACTCACATCGCATCGACTGCTATCTATGGCACTTAGCTGCCTAGTAAACTAACATGTTTTATTGATTTTAAAGCAAATGTGTGATCTCTATGGCCAGAGAAGGGTGGCTTAGTGACACACAGGTTATCTTTTGCTTTAAAAACTCCTAAAGGGAGTCAAGTCTGTATTGTGGTTGTTACTACCCTTGCGCTATCCCTAGTCAACCTTTGATACCAACCTCCGTAGTAAAAGGCATGCCTAGTATACTCTTGCCCTTACAGAGATCAGGGAGACTTAGCCAGGAAGAGCTAAGGGCATGAAGGCTGAGAGATGCATCCTTCAAAATTGAAAGCAATGTTTTATTATTGGGGGAAGATGCATCTGGCATTTGTTAGAAAGTTGGAAATCAAAGGGCATTGCCAACTGGGAATTGTCACCTCTTTGTTTAGGATGTGCAATAATGCATGGTTCCTTGGAAAGAATGGGACTTGGTGTTAGATAACTAGCAATGGTTATAGGCTAAGGTAAGGTTTGATTTGGATATTCAGGAAAGTCTGTGCTTTCCACGTCAGTGGAGGACTGAGCCCATTTTGGGTTTTAGCCTAAACTTTAAAAGAGATAAAAGGAGATTAAAAGAGACCCTTAGCCTCAAAATTCATTTGGCACCTTGGATAGCTCTGTAAAAATTCAGACAAAATCTTAAACTAGCTTTCATTTTTCATATATATTAATTATTTCACAAACAAACTTTTATGTGAATGTATTATTACGTGGCTGTATGTGGGTGTATGTTATCTTTTATGTATGATTTAATAAACATTTAATAAAAATACATGCAAATAAAATAAAATAAAATTCAGACAAAAACCAGAGTGCATTAAATACCCCACTAAGGCTGCATCTGCACTACAGAAATAATCTAGGTCGACACCACTTTAACTGCCATGGCTCAAATAGTAGGGGATTCTGGGAATTGTAGGTCTGGTAGACATTTAGCCTTCTCTGTCAGAGAACCAAGCCACAGTTCCCAGCATTCCATAGCATTCCTGCTAGAAGAGTGTACAACCAAAGGGATATTTTTGGGAGACCCCCGTCTTGGAAAGCACCACTGTATAAACTGTGTTCAGTTTTGGGCAAAGCAATTCAAAAAGGATGTTGAGAAGCTGGAGTGTGTCCAATGGTTGGCCACCAACATGGAGACGGGTCTGGAAACCATGAAGCCCTATGAGGAACGACTCAGGGAGCTGGGGATGTTTAGCCTGGAGAAGAGAAGAGAAGAGGTGATATGATAGCCCTGTTTAAATATTTGAAGGGGTGTCACATCGAGGAGGGAACAAGCTTGTTTTCTGCTGCTCCAGAGAATAACAGGACCAGGAACAATGAATCCAAGCTGCAGGAAAAGAGATTCCAGCTCAACATTAGGAGGAACTTCCTGACAGTAAGAGCTGTTTGACAGTGGAAGTGACTCGCTCAGATAGTGTTTGGGTCTCCTTCTTTGGAGGTCTTTAAGCAGAGGCTGGATGGCCATCTGTCAGGGATGCTTTGACTGAGAGTTCCTGGGTTGGACAGTCCAATGGGGTTGGACTGGATGGCCCTTGGAATCTCTTCCAACTCTATGATACTAAAGCTCAGTTTTAGCAAAGCTCAGTCAGCTCAAATTATTTATTTAAGTTGTGGCAACAGGAGATGAGATGGTCTTTGTGCTCCCTTCCCACTCTAATTTGGTGAAGGGTCTGGAAACCATGCCTTACAAGGAAAGATTTAGGGAGCTGGATATGTTTAGTCTGGAGAAGAGAAGGTTAAAAGGTGATATGATAGCCCTGTTTAAATACTTGAAGAGATGTCATATTGAGGATGGGGCAAGCTTGTTTTCTGCTGCTCCAGAGATTAGGACCCAATGGAGCAATGGATGCAAGCTGCAGGAAAAGAGATTCCACCTCAACATTAGGAAGAACTTCCTGACAGTAAGGGCTGTTCGACAGTGGAACACACACCTTTCTCGGAGTGGAGTCTCCTTCCTTGGAGGCTTTTAAACAGAGGCTGGATGGCCATCTGTCGGGGGTGCTTGGATTGAGAGTTCCTGCATGGCAGAATGGGTTTGGGCTGTATGGCCCTTCTTGGGCTCTCTTCGAACTCTACAATTCTATGATTTATAATTTTCTCCAGGTATGAAGTTTTCTCCAAGTAGGTAGAATGCCTTGTCCCTCCTTGTTCTGTAGGTGGGATCAAGAAAGAAGAGGGTCTGGCAACCGAATGATGCACATTGTGGGTGCTATTTTGGTTTTTCCTTTTGGGGAGGAGAGAGAAGGAGAGGATGAATTGTCACTGTCCCATGAAGTGAACGATCGCTTCCGAAATTCTTTGTTCCAGCTTCATAGCAGCAAGACAGAGC
>NW_024805914.1:0-4273 GCF_019175285.1 Sceloporus undulatus
TCTTCCATTTCTAACCAACATAATTTTGAGAATAGTTGCTCTTCATGTCCAAGCGGTCTTGGATGACACAGATTATCTGGACCCATTTCAAACTGGCTTCAGGATGGGATACGGAGTCAAAACTGTTATGGTTGCCTTAGTAAATTATCTTTGCTTCAAAGGGGGATGTAACTCACCAAACTTTAAGCTGTATTATTATGCAGCTTGTCTCAAATGGCTAGAAGAATGATTCAAATTAGAAAACAAGAATTTATTGAATATAGAAAAAGCTAACCTGAATCTTGGTATACATGCATATATGTGGTATACAAAACCAAAAGATAACAATACTTTTAACCATCATGTTATAAGAAGATCATTGCTTAAAGTATGGTATAAGATGAGACATCAATTTTGGGTGTCATTGCAAGAAGCCTATTACAATAGAACAAAGGACAAAGATACTCCATGGCTAAGATATGGAGATTTAATAAACAAAACACCAGAAGGAAAATACAATATGAAATCTATGGAAGAAGTTAATGAAAGAGGAAACATGAAGGATTGGTTTTTATACAACTAATTAAACAATCGTTTTAAGGCAGATAATAAAGCTCCTGAGTTAACGATGGATAACAAATAGATAAAATTATGATGGACCAAAAAAGGTAAACACATATCAAATGTTATAAGCTATTAAAAGAAAGAGATCTAGAAGATGAAATTATTAAACACAGCATGGTAAGATGGGCACATGATATAAATAAAACTATAACTAAAGAAGAATGGGGAAAATCATGGAAAGGAACAAATCAATTCACTCTGTGACTAAACTATAAAGAAAATTATATCAAAATGTTATTCAGGTGGTATCTAACCCCCCCCCCCCCCCAAAAAAAACCCACCAGATATACAAAGCTGGCAATACTAAATGCTGGAAATGCGGGGAACCCGAGGGAAGCTTCTTTCACATTGATGGACATGCATTAAAGCTCAAGGATTCTGGCAAAGGATTCATGGAACCATCCAAAACATTCTGGATATAAATATTCCCTTTGAACCAAATTTGTTTTTAGTAAACATGACACACAACATCAAGTCAGCAAAATACAATAGAATTGTTTTATATATGGTCTCATGTGCAAGGATCTTATTTGCACAAGTTTGGAAATGTACTATTAATCCTTGTATCAAAGATTGGTTGATTAAGATACATGAAGCTATAAATATGGATATAGTATCTGCCTTACTAAGAGGGAGAACAAAAGAAGATTTAGAAATGGAATGGAGTTGTCTTAAAACATTTGAAGAAAAGGGTGATAACATTCCGTTAAATTAATAGTTAATGTTCGGTCGATATTTGGTAATTTAAATACTGTCATGGGAATATCTCAGTATAATAAAAAATTTGAACATAAAAAAAAGGAAGACCCACATCCTTGTGGGGAGCGCCACACACCGAGTTATTATAGCCACCTTCTGTGCTGCTCCTGGCCTTGCTGCAGGTGAGCCACTGACAGTTCGAGAGTGGCAACACGCTCCAACGCTGCAATGGTCAAAGGAAGTGTTTAGAGCGGCTTTGCTTGTTGTTTCTTGCTCCCTTCACCCTTAAATGTAGGGGCCATTCAGACTACATTTTACCCCAGTTCCCAAACCAGTTTAAAAGTTGGAAGTTCACACTTGCACCGATTTTACACAACTCGATCAGGGGCTTGCGCAATAGATCCAGGGCAAATCCCCCTTAGCGCGTTCTTTCTGAAAGCGGACTATTGACCCTTTCTTTTTGAAAACAACTGGCTCTTCCCTGCTGCTGGCAAATATGAACTCAGCCCCGGTCATGATCGGATCAAGTTCAGGGGGTAGATTACCCCGATTGAGGTAAAGGGTAGTAGGAACAGGGCCTCTTCTCCAGCATCACCTGGAACAACGGACCAGAACAATGGACAACAACAGATATATGTGTGCATGTGTGTTTGTGCATACAGTGGTACCTCGGGATACGAATTACCCAGCTTACGAATTTTTCGGGATACGAATAAATCCCATAGGGATTTATTGTTTCGGGTTACGAACGTTTTTTCGGGTTACAAAAAAATGCCAGCGCTGTTTAAATGGAGCCGCGGCAGAGCCGCGGCTTTTTTCCCCATTAGCGCCTATGGCAATTCGGGTTACGAAGGTTTTTCGGGTTACGAAATTAGCCGCGGAACGAATTAATTTCGTAACCCGAGGCACCACTGTATACATCTGCACATCTGTGTATATATGTGTGTGTGTGTGTGTGTGTGTGTGTGTAGGAATCTCTATCTAAGTGGACTCAGACCTATACCTTTATGAGCCTACATACCCACACACACACACACACACACACATATATGGAATGTTTCAAATCTATAGATCTTGCATACAACATCCATAGATACATCTATACATACCCATAGATATCTGTCTGGATGTGTGCATGTGTACACACACGTATTTAAACACACACACACACACACACATATATATATATATAGAGAGAGAGAGAGAGAGAGACAGACAGACAGACAGACAGATGCAAGCACATCTACACATATATGTTGGATCATATAGACTCACACACACACACAAACACACACATTTATATATACTCTTTTACTTGTGTACAATTTAAACATAAGCAGACGCATGGAGAAATATGCGGGTACCTATGCATGTACATGGATGCATCTGCACATGTATACACCTCCCACATTCTGGTCAACATTAGCATGTATATTTAATTATAATTGTGTATATTTTTACTTCTGGTCATAACAGCATAATTTCCCTCTGCTCTGTGATTACTGTAATTTAAATTTTTTATACTTTGTGACAGAGACGTAGCGGGGGGGGGGCAGGGGGTCCAGACCCCCCCTTCACACTCCCTCCTCCTCCTCCTCCTCCCCCCAGAGCAGAGCCTCCCTCCCTGCAACTTCTTTCCCTTTCTTTCTCCCTCTTTCCCTCCATTTCTGCTCCTCCTCCTCCTCTGCACTTTTGGCAGAAAAAAAAATCTCCGTTCCTGCAGAAGGAGAGGAGGAGGAGGAGGAAGAGGAGGAAGAAGAAGAAGGGAAGGAAGGAAGGAAGGAAGGAAGGAAGGAAGGAAGGAAGGAAGACAGACAGGAAGGGAGGGAGGGAGGGAGGGACACTTTTCTTCCACAACATACCCAGCCACCCTTCATGTGCAGTCCACACTTTCCCTCCCTCTGAGGGAGATAAAGAGGGTCCTCCCTCCCCAGAATTGGTGCTTTTTTTGAGGGAGGGAGGGTCAGGAGAGAGGGCAGGTAACTTGGTCGTTCCTTCTGCCTTTCTCGTTCCTCGCTGGGTGGGCTCCTGGTGCCTCCAAAGCCAGGGATCATGGGGGAAGGATGGCTGCAGGGCAAAAAAGGCCCAGAGAAGACCAAACGGATTGTCAACATTTTGCAGGGTTTTGGGGGTGGGTGGGAAAAGAGCACACAGACCCCTTTTGCAAGGCAGGACTGGGGGAAAGAGGGCCACTTGAAGGCTGGAAGGGGGCAGGTTCTCCTAGTAAGAGGGCTCCAACCCAGGCAGAAATACAACAACAGCAACAACAATAATAATAATTGGTGGTGGTGGTGATGTTTGTATCCCACCTTTCTCCTCAGATTGGGACCCAAAACAGCTTTGGACTATTTATTATTATCATGGCTCTTGATCCTATCAGTCATGTTAACTGTGTGGTTATTATTATTATTGCTGCCGCTGCTGTGTGTGATCTGTGCCTTCAAGTCATGTTTTTAATTATGGCGACCCTATTGCGGGGTTTTCTTGGCAAGGTTTCTTCAGAGGGAGGTTTGCCCCTGCCTTCCCCTGAGGAGGCTGAGAGAGTGTGGCTTCTTCTTGCCCAAGGGACTCCATGGCTGCAGAGGAGGTTACATCTAATCTGCCTCCATTCATTTAGAGCCGGAAGGGACCCTCAAAGGCCATCCAATCCAGCCCAAACCTGCCATGTAATGACAGGGTCATTGTTGTAAACCAAATGGGGTCCTGCCATTGCCATCTCAGAAGCCGAGAGCATAGGACTCGCTTTTATTTTACAAGACCTGAGGCTTTTTGACCTTGTTGTGTGTTTAGACTTATACACCTCAAATCAATATAAACCACAACAAACCATTGAGGCTCTGAGACAGGTTTGTAAAAGTTCCCTGTTTTTAGGTCTCTTCCTTGTGAATAGGACTAATATCTAAATGATTTTTCATATTGCTCTACATTTATCATGTTTTGTGCCTTTATATTGTTATTATTTTGTCATGTT
>NW_024805915.1:0-4272 GCF_019175285.1 Sceloporus undulatus
CAGAACTGCAAGGCAGAGCACAGGACCAGGTTTAGAAACACAGAACTGCAAGGCAGAGCACAGGACCAGGTTTAGAAACCCAGAACTGCAAGGCAGAGCACAGGACCAGGTTTAGAAACACAGAACTGCAAGGCAGAGCATAGGACCAGGGTGGGAAACACAGAGATGTTGTTTGTTCTTCTTTGAAGTTATATGGGTTGTTTTTTCCAACACAGAGAAGGAGGTAGTAGTAGTAGAGAAAGGCTCAGCCTGGCAAAAAGGATGGGGGAAAGGGGTCCTAGAATCCTAGACTCATAGCCCCCTAGAGTTGGAAGAGATCCCTTCAAGGGCCATCCAGTCCAGCCCCCTTCTGCCATGCAGGAACGCTCCATCAAAGCATCCCCAGTGACAGATGGCCATCCAGCCTCTGTTGAAAGACCTCCTTTGGAGCATCCTTGGAGCTTTGAGAAAGCCAAGAAGGAGGACCCTTTTGCATGGGCCAGGACTTACCCAAAGGCGACAGGGGGGGTCTCTTTCCACCGCTGGCTGGCCAGGAGTTCTCTACTCCGTCCGCCACACTTGCCAAAACCTGAGCAAGAGAGGAGAAGAAAAGGGAGGCTGAGGAGCAGAAGTTTTGAGCAAGCCTTGGGAGAAGGAGAAGGAAAAGGAGGGTGCCAATGGCCAGAAGGACATGAGGAGGAGGAGGAGCCTCTCTCTCCTGGCCAAGGGAGATGCCCAGGAAGGTGCCTTACCTGCTGCTCCCTGGGGCCAGCCAGCCAGCCTGGAAAGCCCTGCTCCGGGCTCCGGACCCAGAAGCAGCAGCAGCAGCCTCTTCGCTTAGCTGAAAGGATGGGAGGGAGGAAGGGAGGGGAAGAGGAGGCCTGGCTCCACCCTGCCAGGGGGAGGAAGGCAGGAGGGCGATGCTAGGCCAGGGGGGTCCGTCCCCCTTTTCCAGGACGCGTCCTACATTTGCAGACTTCTCCAAGATCCTCCCTTTGGAGCATCACTAAGGAGCATGCATTGGCATTGCTAGGAGTCTTTTGCAGCTTTCATTGCAGCATGTCCTTCCTCTTTTGCAGTTAGGTCCAGCAGGATGCCCCGAGGTCCTCCTTTTCTCCAGGATCCGTCCTCCATCCCCAGCCTTCAGGACCAGGGGGAGTTCTTAAACCTTCTCCCTTTGGAGCATCACTAAGAAGCAGGTATTGACTTTGCTAGGAGCCTTTTGGAGCTTTGATTGGGGAACAGCCTCCATGAGCTCCTCCCTTTGGAGCAGCACTGAGAGGCACATCCAGGCTGCCCAGGGGTCCTCCTTTTCCAGGACTCGTCCTCCATGGCCCCCTCTGCTCCCGGAGGACTTCCCCAACGTCCTCTCTTTGGAGCAGCACTAAGGAGCAGGCATTGGCCTTACTTGGAGTCTTTCTGAGCTTTGCTTGGGGCATGTCCTCCCTTTTTCTGGAAAGTCCTCCATTTAGTGGTGCCTTGTCCTCCTTGGTGGTTAGAGATCTGGCCACCCTAAGGGAGCACAGACGTCCTCCTTTCTCCGGACCTGTCCTCCATTTTCAGCCTTCTGCCTGAGGGGGGGAATTCCCCAAGGTCCTCCCTTTGGATCATCTCAGAAGCATGTATTGGCATTGCTAGGGTCTTTTTGAGCTTTGCTTGGGGCCTCTCCTCCATTAGGTTCTCCCTTTGGAGCAGCATTGAAAGGCACATCTGGGCTGCCCAGGTGTCATCCTTTCCCAGGACACGTCCTCCATGCTCCCTTCTCGTCCAGGAGGACTTCCCAAAGGTCCTCCCTTTGGAACAACAATCAGAAGCATGGATTGGCATTGCTAGGAGGGTTTGGAGCTTTGATTTGGGCATACCCTCCTTTGCAATTAGGTCCAGGTTGCCCAGAGGTCCTCCTTTTCTCCAGGACACGTCCTCCATCTCCTCCTTCTGGTCCAGGAGGAATTCCAAAACGTCTTCCCTTTGGAGCATCACTAAGAAGCATGTCTGGCGCTTTCATTTGGAACTGTCCTCTCTTTTCTCTGAAAGGTCCCACATTTGGTGCCAACTTACCTTCATTGATGCAAATTGATTGTGCCAACTTACCTTCATTGATGCAAATTTAGAAATATGTCCAGGGTGGCCAGTGGTTCTCCTTTTCCAGGACACCTCCTCCATTTCAACCTTATGTCCAGGAGGAAGTCCAAAGTGTCCTCTATTTTAAACCATGAATTTATATTTTTAGGAGTGTTTTGAGCTTTTACTTGGGAATGTCCTCCCTTTTTTGGGAGGCCCTACATTTTGGCAATTCCTTGTCCTCCTTGATGGTGAAGCCATCTGGGCACCCTGGGTCAGGGTGACCAGTCATCCTCCTTTTTCCAGGACTTGTCCCCATTTCAGCCTTCTGTCCAGGAGGAATTCAGCATCCTCCCTTTGAAGCAGGACTTACAGCAATAGCAATAGCAAGTACACTTCTATACCGCTTCTAGTGAGCTCAGCACTCCCGAAGCTGTTTACAATGTCTTTAGCCAACTGCCCCAACAAGCTGGGTCCTCATTTCTGCAAAAGGATGGAAGATTGAGTCAACCTTGGAGCCCTCGTCTAGGATGTGTCTACATTTAACCACTGCACCACTATATTCTGCTTTGGTCAGGCCTAGGGTTGCCATATCCCGCCTGGGGGTGGGACTTTCCCAGTTTGGGGCGGGTCCGCACAGTCCCGCCCAGGTTTGCTCTTTGTCCCCGGTCCCCCGCCCCCCCGGCGACAGAGGCCAGGCAGGGCAAGGAGCCTTGCCTCAGCAAGGCCCCGTTCCCCTGCCTGGCCTCCTCTGCCGGCGACAGAGGCGGACAGGCAGGGGAAAAGAGCCTTTCCTCTTCTTTCTCCTCCTCCTCCTCTTCTGCCTCCTCTTCTCCTCCTCCTCTTCCTCCTCCTCTTCTTCCTCCCCTTCTTCCTCTTCTTCTTCATCTTCCTCCTCCTCCTCCTCCTCTTCCTCCCCTTCTTTTTCATCTTCTTCCTCCTCCTCCTCCTCTTCTTCTCCACCTCTTCTTCTTCTCCTCCTTCTCTTCTTCTCCTCTACCTCCTCTTCTGCTTCTTCCTCCTCTTCTTCCGGTGTTCGGCCAGAAAGGGAAGTACATTTCTGCCATCTGTCTAGGAATAATGCCAAATGTCCTCCATTTTGATCATGCCTAAGAAACATGCATTTATGTTAACATTTTTTTTTAAATCATCCATTTTTTTCATGTGTCCTCCATTTTATAAAATGTGCCCTACATTTGAAAATGTTGTCCTACATTTGTCCCGGTTTGGAGGGCCTGACTTATGGCAACCCTAGTCAGGCCTCACCTGAAATACTGTGTCCAGTTCTGGGCACCACCATTCAAAAAGGAGGTTGAGAAACTGGAGCGTGTCCAAAGGAGGGAGACCAAAATGGAGAAGGGGCTCGAAGCCATAAAGGATGTGTTTAACCTGGAGAAGAGAAGGGTGATATGATAGCCCTGTTTAAATATTTGAAGAGGTGTCACACTGAAAATGAAGCAAGCTTATTTTCTGCTGCTCCAGAGAATAGGACCCAAAGGTTCAAACGACAGGAAAAGCAATTCTATCTAAACAATAGGAAGAAAATCCTGATAGTAAGAGTGGAAGATACTGATTTGAAGTGTGGTTCTGAAAGAACTAGACTATTTTTTAAAAAAATAGTCAATAGTTAAAAAGCAATCCTATTACCGAAGCTGGTCCAAAGCATTTTCCTCCCAGAGGCAAAGTGGCTCCACCTTCCCTTACTCCATGTCCAGAAACTGACTGGCCTGTAATTTTATTTCAGCACTGGTGAAGAGACACAAGCTGCCTTAGCCTCAGAACAGGGCCTATGGTCTCAGTGGCATCACTAAGGGGGTGCAATGGATTCAGACCACACCAGGTGACACCCCAGAGGGAGGTATAAACTGGTGTAGCTGCTGGGTGCGTGAGAAAAGGCGTCATGTCCCAGCAGTCATGCAAGACCTGAAAAGGCTGACTGGAGCAATAGTACTGTCCATGTTGGCAGTGGGCACTGCTGGAGCAAGTTGTGCCTTTCATTTGAGATATAGCACGGCTGCTCCACTGAGTAGCCACACAGATCCCAAATGGCTTTCTGTTCCACAATCTAGCATGACAGCCACACCAGGCTCTTAAGGGGCCCTGGATGCCCCAGATTCCTACCGTCAGCAGATGGCCTGGAGGGGTAGTAGGCAGCTGATGGAGCTCACTACACCAGTTGACACCACAGGAGGTAATGCCACTTTCTGTTCTGCCCACCAAAGCAGTGTATCC
>NW_024805916.1:0-4272 GCF_019175285.1 Sceloporus undulatus
TGGGGGTCTTGCGATGGAATTCAGGACTGGGTAGTCACACCAGACCCATTCGCACTGAGATCAAACAGAGCCCCAATCCAGGATATCGCCAATCCCCTTATCAGCGCACTGGCCAACACGCTCCAAAAAGAGGAGCCAGTACGCATTCAGTTCGGCAGCTCGCGCATTCACGTGAGTGCGGATTGGGCCGTTCGAATGCAGGTATGATGGTATTGTGCGAAATAACGTGAATTCGAACCGCCCTGTGCAGAAGACCCCCAGTTCCACACTCGTCTGATAAGGGCCAGTGATAAAGAATGGAGAAGTAGAAGACATCTCAATGATGCTGGGCCTGAACCCCCCTTGTCTCTCCCTGAAACAACGTCAGAGAAAGTCCCTTTTCAGGCAGCAAGGGCTGAAGTGTGTTCCTTCCTCCACCCCCCTCCACTCTCTAACCTGGATAGGGATGATAGGAGTTGCAGTCATCCAGCCACTGTCAGCTTATGCCTTGCCCAGCCCCACTTCCAGGGAATGGGGAGGGGGCTTTTTCTGGCAAAGGTGCAAAATAACCATAAACAGAGTTCTAGCCCTCCCTGGGAGACTTTGGGAGGTGCCGGGGTAGTGAATATGCCCCATGCTGTTGACTGCAACTCTGCTTAAAAAATAAAGGTCCCATCAGTTTAAATGCATCCCTCAATTCAAAGATACACACTTGGCCAAGCAATGTGAGAGAAAGGTCAGGATGGCAAAAGGGGCTCTTGGAGAAGAACACACAGCTTACTTCAGCTGCTGCAAACTGACTTCAAAGCGCAAAAGCAATCTTTAATTCTGGAATTGGGGGCAGAGGGGAATCTCTCCCTTCCCAGGAGACTCAGGCAGAAGCAAATAGCTGCAGCCTCTCCTAGCTTCCATGTTCCCCTTCCTTCCTAGGTTTTGCCACCTTCGGATATGTTGCTTGGCCACACATATTCCATTTTTCCAGTGTGAACTGTGGGAAGGTATGCAGACCAGCCCAGGAAGGGCCCCAGGAAGCCATGAAGGGCACATGAACCATGCCAAAGGATCCCACCCAGACTTCTGCCCAGACTTCAAAGGGGATTCTGTGTTGGGATCTGGGTTTTTCTGGAGCCTGGGCAATGCACTGGTGGAACGGCAGTGGACTCTTATGCTTCCTTCCCTCGGCCCAGTTGGCCTTCCCTCAGCTGGGGTTGAACAGGGGTCTTTCGGGGCAGATGCCTGGGAAGATCTGAGGTCCTGGGCATGTGCCATTCACTCACTTACCTTCTTGCTCCATAATCTGTAGTTAAGAACTTTTCTGGGGAAATTGTGGGTCCTTCTGGAACTTGGATCTTCTGTGTCTCCTTCACAGAAAAGGCCCAGGGATGCTCTGCTGGTGCCTTGGTCAGCCAGCCTCTCTTCCATTCCTGTCTCTTGGATGATAGAGGGCCCAGAAATTCAGCTCAATTGTCGCTTATTCCCTTAATTACTATCCTGACTCTCTCACTTCAAAACAACACTGAAGACAGCTGACAAATCAGGTCAAGCACAATCCAGCTAAAACAAAGACAAGGTTAATATTCAGAGATGATTCCTCTGTCTACCTTATTAAAAACCATTTATAGCATGCAATTACAAATAATTAAAAGCAGCAGCTTAGGAACATCACGATTAAAAGAAGTACAGCGCACCCTTTGGGGGTTTCCTGGGGCCCACTATTGACTATTGCAAACACAACTGCATCTGCAATCTCAGTCTCCACATTTAACAACAGTACATCAAATGAGATGCTACGTTTGAGCCCCATGAGCTTTCCCACAAATTCTGTGCCTCCAGGGAGGTTCCAGAACAGGATTTGAGAGCTGCACTCTTCATCCTATAATGCTTAGTATTACTGCACCATTGCAAAGACATTGTTCTCTTGCATTCTCAAAAGCAATTGTGAAATTGTCCCTAATGTCCTGGATGGCCCTGCATTGGGACCAGTTTAACCTTCCAGTTTTCCCAGTGTGAAAAAGTCCCTTGACTCCTGGAGGGATGGCCATGCCCAGCATCCTTGGAAAGGGGAGCCAGGCTGCTGGGTCAGCAAGGAGGATGGCTTTGCTCTACAAAGGATGGGACTCTGCCTCCCTCCAGATGCCCAGGGGCAGAGTTGGAGGGTGGCCCTTTGGTGCCCAAGGAGGGGCCTGGGAGGAGGCCTTGCTCTCCTGCCCCATAAGAAGGCCCTCCTGGCATTGCCATAGCATTGCCTACTTGCTCCAGCTGCCAGGATGGAGGTCACCATGGCTGAGATTGCAAAGGGACCACGCATGTGAGCTTCCGCCTCCTTACCTTCCTCCTCTTTTTTCGAGAGAGGAGTTTATTGAGGGCGGCTGGGGAAAGTGAACCTATCCCCCAAAGAGTTTACTCCCCTTCCAGTAACATTGCCCCCCATTTCCCCCATTGCTAGCCTTGCAGGGACTTAGAAAGGGGGGGTGCAAACTACATTCAGTGGAGGCCCCCTAAAGCCCAAGGGCCCAAGAGGGTGGCTCCCTTCCAGGGACCTTGGCCTTCAGCCCCTTCCTTGGTGTTTATCAGACGAGGTTTCTGAAGCTCAGATCTGGGGCTTCTGCAGATTGGGCCATTTGCATTGACATGATAAGGAGAATGTATTTTCATACCTGGTAGCTTTAAATGTGAGCCCCTTCAGCGGGACTTGCAAACTGAATCCTTACTGACTCCTCATTTTGTGGCGATTTGCTGAGTTCGCTAAATAAGTGGATTGACACAATTCACATTGGAGCTCAGTTCGAACTCATTGCGAATTGGTCTGGTGTGGAATCCCAATCCTGAACACGATCGCAAGACCCCCAGGTTGCAAATCTCCCATGATGCCCTGCTGAAATGTGCCCCATTTTCTTCTTTTTGCTCTTTTTGCTTTCAGGGCAACCGATGCAACTTCGGCAGAGCAGCCAGGCTAGCAGCGCTTTCTCCCTCTCTGCCTCTCTCTCTCTCACATACACATATCCCTGGAAGCCAAATTCAAAGGGATCCTGTGTCAGAGCCCCATCCATTTCATCCTCATGTACATCTATCCAAAGGATGTATACTAATGTTTGCAGATGTGAAGGAAATGAAACATGAGGATGGAGGGAGAGATGGAACTCCCAGAATTCCATAGCCTCGAGTCAAGGACCCCACAACAAACTCCAACTCCCATAATAGTAATACTTTATTATTTTAAAATAATAATAATAATAATTTATTATTTTAAAATGATGAAGATGATGATTTAGGTTACTAGTTGGCCGAGGCACCAGAGCTCTCTGGCAGAGAAGGCTCAATGTCAATTTCATCCACATCTACATCCATCCTCCTGTCAATCTCAACATCTCTCTCTCACACACTCATATACACACACACACACACACACTCACATATGTATGTATGTATATATATATATATGTGTGTGTGTGTGTGTGTGTGTGTGTGTGTGTATGTATGTATATATACACACACACACTCATACATACATACAGACACAGACACATACACACACATACACACACACACACACACATACACCAGAGCTCTCTGGCAGAGAAGGCTCACTAGCCTTGCAGGGACTTTGAAGAGGAGGACCACCGTTGAGGCTGAAAGGGGACCCTTTTGGGGAAGAAGGCTCAGCAAAAGGGAGAGGAAGAGGGGTCTTAGTGGGGGCTTGGGATTTCTAGTGCCTCACTCTGTCTCTGCAAATGTGGGGGTTTCAGGAGGGAGAACAGTGGGCAGAGTTCTTCTTTTGCTCTCATTCTGTGCCCCTTTCCTTCTCTCTGGGGCTTCTCTGAGCCCCCTGGACTGAAGCCCCCTCCCTTGCCTTTCATCCCAATAGGAGCGTCTTCATCATTGATCTCTCCCAGGAACCGAGGGTAAGTGGCCCAAGACACACACACACACACACACACCATTCCCCCCCTTCTGCTCTCTCTCAATGGCCCTTTCTTCTGCTTGGGACCCAAAGGAGGGGGGCACTTCCCCTCCTCCCCGAGTGCCAGGTGGGTGTACCAGCGGTGGATTGGGGCTTCCTTTTCCCCCCTTCCATCCCTTCATCTCCCTCCTCTCTCTCTTCTCTCTGCAGCCTTACTTCCTACTCCGCCGCCCCTTCGTCCTCGAAGTGTAAGACCTCTCTCCCTGCCCCCCTCAGGGCCCCCTCCCTCCCTTTCTCTCTGGGGCTCCCCTGAGATGCCTTGGCTGATGACCCCCCTTTCCCTGCAGGGTCGTGTCCATGTGATGGAGGTCTCAACGGTGTGCCCCCCCCCC
>NW_024805917.1:0-3304 GCF_019175285.1 Sceloporus undulatus
GTTAAATGAGGAAAATTCGATTTAAATTTTTATCCCGCTCTACGATTCGATTTGTAGTGGGGACGATTGCGGGTTGCTCTAGAACCGTTCTAGGTTTAAATCGGATCCTAATAGGAACGCCACTCCTTGGATTCGATTCAGAACGCGGGGTTTCACCTAGTGGGAACATCCCATATATCATGCAACCAAAGCTGCTGCTCCCATTGTGCTCTGTTCTTGACTTCTCCCTTAACCCTGCCTCCTTGCCTTATAGGATTCCCCCCTTTTCTGCACAATTCTGGACTTGTCAGACCACCAACCTGCAGAAGAGAGAAAATGGAGGAAAGAAGTAAAGCAGAGGACCCCTAAGTGTGAAGGAATGCATCTGAGAGAAACCTGTGCCCTACTTCCACTCTGCTGTAACACTTCTTGTTGGCAGTGGAGGCAAAGACGTCTATTTTGCCAAGGCTTGGAGTTTAACACAGTCCTGGAGCATGGGATGCACTGCATGTTGGCTATCACTGAAGTATTTCTGTTGTTATTCATTTTGAGTTTCTGACCACTGAAAGGTGAAGTAAACTCATCCTCCTTGAAGTATTTTGTTCTGTTTCTTCCTACTCTATCAGCTTTGCCTCTCACTTAAAATCATTGATTTCTAACTCATTTGGGTGCTTATTGTCTATGAATTTTTGAATAAATCTTTGCCCCTTGGCCAGACATACTGGAAACCATATACAAAAATGAATTGTAGAAGGAGAAATTGCTTGCAAGAATGCATATATTAGTAACATTTTGTACATTATTGGGGTCAAATTCACAGAACGTAAGCTTTTTATCCTAGTCCATGAGAGTTTAAAAAAAGGTTTCCCACTCATACTCAATTGTTTAAAAACAATAACAAGTGAATGATAGCTACCTGTTCTCTGATATTAATGAAGACAAGAAGAGAAATTCAACAAATGTCAATAAAAATGGCAATTTACGTGCAATGGAATAAGTCAGGCCCTGACCTTTTGAAAAATATTTCTGTTATTTACTATTCTGTAGAGCATCTGCTAAGCTCAAGTTTTAAAGAATGAAGAACCTACATAAATTTACATAATGTGAATATATTGCAGTTCAAAGAATAGGTAGATTAATGGCAAAGCCTTTTATTTCAGAATAACAGGGATATATTTCATTCATTCTGTTCATTTTGTGTTTGATACTTTATATTACAAAGCACCTTCTATCAGTGAAATCAAACTCTGTTAAAACATACATCTTGATCAGTGATAGACAATCCAGTCTTCATTCAAAGTACTGCAATAACACTATAACACTAGCTCCAGGGAAGTAAACAGAACCTGGTTTGGCTCTATGTTTTTATAAACACATGGAAACACTCATTTTTAATGTCTGTTACATGAAAGCATGTAGATTTCCACTTTGATATGCCAACTCCTTTACAGAAATTTCTTTGTACCATGCTGTTTAGGCCTACAGAGAAAATCTACTCCTTCCAACATGGAGCAATATAATATCAAAATCATTTTTGAAGACATGAAAAGAAATTTGAGTCATTCTACACTAATGGACTGCAATCACACACAGAGTGAATATATTATATTTTTGCTCTATCCACACACACACACACACACGCGCTCCCAGTGTTATACTGTTTTCACTATTTTCAGTAGGAAAAGGCTACTGTGGCTGAAAATAATATTTGCATTTCTGCCAGTCCAAAATGCATATTGGAAGCAAATGGAAGTCTGTTTCCAGTTTGTATTTCTGACTTTTGTGGTCAGTTTGCAGCTGATTTGAGGGATATCAGGTGGAGGGCAGTAAAGAACGAACCACCATTTTGGAATTTCCTTGAAGAAGAAAAAAGAAAGAGCAGGATTGTGACTTTGGGGCTGCAAAGATATAGTTAGGCCAGTATGTAGCTTGCTGTCCATACTTTCCCCACTTCCACTTTCTAGACTGATACATATAGAAATTATCATATATACTCAAACTCATGTATAAATTGAGGGCAGGTTGTGGGGCTAAAATTATGGATTTTGCCGTAACCCGTGAATAGGGGTGCTACTCGGGGACTGTAGCTCCAGTAAGAGGTACCTCACTTGTGGGGTTCCTCAGGGGGCTATTTTGTCCCCGATGTTATTTAACATCTATATGAAGCCGCTGGGTGAGATAATACAGAGTTATGGTGCTGGGTGTTATCAGTATGCTGATGACACCCAAATCTATTTCTCCGTATCTCGTTCGTCGGCCTCAAATTCCGATGGCATCTCTTCTCTCAATGAATGTCTTCAGGCGGTAATGGGCTGGATGAGGAAAAACAGATTGAAACTGAATCCAGACAAGACGGAGGTGCTCATGGTAGCGGCCCCGAAACCAAGAATTGGGTTGCAACCTCCAGTCCTGGATGGGGTCACACTCTCCTCCAGCGACTGTGTTCGCAGTCTGGGGGTGCTCCTTGACTCGTCGCTCCTGATGACAAATCAGGTAAATGCGACGGTCAGGAGTGCCTGTTATCAGCTTCGGCTGATATGCCAGCTGCGCCCTTTTCTGGAAGTAAGGGATCTCAAGACGGTTGTGCACGCGCTGGTAACCTCATGCCTTGACTTCTGTAATGCACTCTACATGGGGCTACCCCTGTGCTTGACTCGGAAATTACAGCTGGTTCAAAACATGGCAGCCAGGCTTGTGTCAGGTACATCTAGGAGGGACCACATTACTCCGGTTTTGAGGTCCCTCCACTGGCTGCCTATCAGCTTCCGGGCCCAGTACAAGGTGTTGGTTATCACCTTTAAAGTCCTAAATGGCTTGGGTCCAAGCTATCTTAGGGACCGCCTCCTCCCGTACATTCCTCCCCGCGCTCTCCGGTCCTCTGGGAGGAACTTACTGCAGCCTCTAAAATCTAGGCTTGCGGTGACTTCCCAGAGGGCGTTCTCTGCTGTCGCCCCCAAACTCTGGAACGACCTGCCGGATGAGATCCGTCAGATAACATCATTAGACAGCTTTAAAAAAGCGGTCAAGACAGATCTCTTCCGGCAGGCCTTTCCAGATTAACCATCCCGGCCCAGGTTCCCAGGTTCCCTGATTCCCTCATTCCTCCCGTGGCCCCATCTTAGTGATGGTTGAGGATCAACAGAGGGATATCAGGGTTTTTAGTTTTAACTGCTGTTTTTATGCTTGATATTGTGTTTTTAATATGTTATACTGTTTAATACTGTCTTAAGGGGGGGAGGGATAAAGTGTTTTTAATTGTCATATTTTATATTTTACTGTTGTTAACCGCCCGGATTGGTTTGCCAGAGGGCGGTATACAAATAAA
>NW_024805917.1:3314-4270 GCF_019175285.1 Sceloporus undulatus
TATTATTATTATTATTATTATTATTATTATTATTATTATTATTATTATTATATGTCAAGGGTAAAACGTGGAGGCTCCTTCAGTGTGTGCATGTGAGCACATAGCAAGAAGGATTTTAATTGAGGCTTTTTGCTTCAACGTTTCAACTTTGGTTTCACCCTTGACTCCCCAGACAGCAGCAGACAGTGTGGCAGGA
This sequence comes from Sceloporus undulatus, assembly GCF_019175285.1. NCBI lineage: Eukaryota > Metazoa > Chordata > Lepidosauria > Squamata > Phrynosomatidae > Sceloporus > Sceloporus undulatus. The sequence goes on from NW_024805917.1 coordinate 3,511, forward strand.
GAGGGACTTTGTTTGTTTGTTTAACTGCAATCAATCACCCAAGGCTCTTTCTGTTTGGCTCAAGAGAAAAAGAAACTCTCTCCCTATCTCATGGGGATATCTGAAAGAGATGCTATCACATTACCATACTGACTCATAAATAAATCGACCTGAAATTTTGGGTTCAATTTTTAGGCATAAATTTTTAGATTTATAGACAAGTATATATGATATGTGCAGGAACATGCAAGTAGCAGTAGTGTGGGGTTTTATTTATTTATTTATTTATTTTTGGGTATAAAAGTAGACCTGCTACAAAATATTTCAACATAATCCCAACATCTAAAAAGGATGTTACTATTCATGGCTTCAGACACACTGTAACAACAGACTTCCATTGGTGATGTCAGGCCTTTAAGGCAACCTAAACCTAACCTCTCAGAGGAGGGTGATTTTCAGAAGTGAGCAAGATATTTTTAAAACTACCCATTCTCTCCCCACTTCCACCACATCCACTTTGTGATTTAAATGCTGGAGGGCTGGTAGAAGGGCGTTCTCCCAGTCCAAATCAAGATACAGTCAGCCCTTTGTATCCACTGAGCCTTAGTCTATAGATTGGTGACTTCAACTATCCTGATATTTGCTGGAAGTCAAACTCAGCCAAATCCTCAAGGTCTAGCAAATTCCTCACTTGCCTTGGAGACAATTTCATTGTCCAAAAGGTGGAAGAGGCAACAAGGGGTTCAACTATTCTAGATCTTATCCTAACCAACAAGGATGA
>NW_024805918.1:0-4270 GCF_019175285.1 Sceloporus undulatus
GTTGCCTGGCCATCTTGGCTTGGGAATGTCCTGTTCTAGCCACAAGTAAGAGTAAATCTTAGCCTGTATCCAATCCTATACTTAGTCCTGATCAGAGTAGAATCACTCAGTCTCTTGGATTTACCTATAGATTGACTCACCAGTCAATTATGGGTTCAGTGGGTCTATTCTAGGTTTAACCAACAGGATTCAGGCCTCCTCAGACGTTATATTCAGATAAGTTGCAATAGAATGTAATTATGCATTGTATAAAATTCATTGTATGGACTTCAGTTTCTATAAAAATTATTTTTTAAAAGACTTTAAATTCAGGAATGTTAATTTTTCCATGCTATGTCATCATCACTGATGATAATCTGATTTCTTTTCATGCAGAGCAGGAGGAGGAGGAGGAGCAGGAGGAGGAGGAAGACCACCTTCTTTATGGAAAGCTTCTATACCAGATCATTAAAAAGAGAGTCTGTGAACATCTAGAAGGCAATGCCACCATCACAAAAAGTCAACATAGGTTTCAGAGAATCAAGTCATGCCAGACAAATCTAATCTCCGTAGATGATCCTGGTAGATGAAGGGAATTCCAGCTCAACATTAGGAGGAACTTCCTGACAGTAAGGTCTGTTTGACAGAGGAACACACTCCGTCCTCGGAGTGTAGTGGAGTCTCCTTCCTTTGAGGTCTTTAAGCAGAGCCTGGATGGCCATTTGAAAGGGATGCTTTGATTGAGAGTTCCTGCATGGCAGAATGGGGTCGGACTGGATGGCCCTTGCGGTCTCCTCCAACTCTATGATTCTATGATTTATCTCCCAGATGGAGAAACTCTGGCTCCTAGGCTGGATAAGACCTGTATTACTTTATGGATTTGATCCACAGCCGTCCCTCATTTCGCCCCCTTCCCCATTTAGACACTGGTGAAAATAATCATTTCATTTTTACAAATGAGACAAATCTCTGAGCTTAACTGCTGTGTTTGTAATATAATAATAATAAATTTATGTATATAGTACCTTACCAAAAAGATCAAAGCGGTTTAAAAATTGACAATTACAAGATTTGTGTGTTTGTGTGTGTCAGTCATAGCAGGAGCATGAGGTATGTACCTCCTCCCCCTGCTTGCTAAAGCCACACAGAAATTGAGGTATGTACATTTGTGTGCATTGTTTCTGAATGGATCTATTGTCAAAATCACATTTTTTTCACTTTTCCTTGTATATTTTTTAAAAAGATGCACACTGCTGAATATGTTACACTTATACAATGAAAATCTATACATGTATAGGTTTATGAGTGAAGATTGAAGCCTGGACTATGCTTATTTTTGGGAAATGAAGACCTATGTAAATTCATTATATAAACCCAGAGAAAAAAATACCTCACAAAGCTCTAGTAAACAACACATACACACTGTCCCCATAAAAAGGACTCACTGGCGCACTGTGTGTCTGGGGTCTGGAAATCTCACTTCCACCTTCTGGGAAGACAATGCTGCCAGAGAATGAATTTGGGGCTTTCTTCCTGCAAAGCATGGCCTCACTCTCTCAGCTGCAACCCTTCCACAAAATCCTAGATTGAAACATTTGGACAAAGGTTGTCTTTCAGCTTCAGGAATAAAGGCCTACCTTCAGTAAAAAGACCCCGATTCCTGCAGCCCCAGAAAGGGCTCTTCTGAAGTCCTTTATGGCCAGAGCTTCCCCGGGTCAGAGTCCGTCTCCTCAGCCATAGAGAAGGGTTGCTCTGAGTGCGAAGGAGGAGGAGGTCCACAGGGCTGAGGGAAGGAAGGCAATGGGGAAAAGGTCAGTGCCAATGGCCATGGAGGGCAGAAGGTGACAATGCCTAGGAAACTCCTCTCAGTCCCAGCCATTCTAGGAATGAGTGGCAGGAGTGAGTCCAGGGGGCTGAGGGGGTCTCTTTTCCCAAAGGGGGAGGCAAGGACCGGTGGACCCTCCCCAGCTAGGGCCCAAAGGGAGGGTCTCTTTCCCCACCTCTCTCTCCCAGCCCCCAAAGCCCTGACTCCCCACTGGCCCTCAGTCCCTGCCTCCCGTTCCTCAGACCCCCGCAGACACCTTCCTGCTTCCTTCGTGCCTTCCTGCCTTCCTTCCTTCCTTCGCCCCAAAATGGAGGGCCAGAGGTACAAAGGCTCTTTAACTCTCTCTCTCTCTCGATCTCCAACCGACACAATTCCCCCAACTGTCTCTTGGTCTCTCAGGCCTTATATCTCCTTCTCACGGAAGCTTCCAGAAGAACCTTTATCTTGTTCTCTGATTGGTCAAGACAGCCTTCCGTAGCAGTGATGTCATTCTGTGTGGCATGTGGGAGGGACTGGGATTCCAGCCAATCAGAGCTAGGGATGGTGGGAGGGACGGGGATTTCAGCCAATGGCAGCCCTCAGAGTGTCCTCAGGAGGACTTCTTCTGTTCCTAGAAGAGCATTGAACCCATGGCTTTGAGACAGGGCTGGTCCTCCATTTTGATGCAGTGAGGCTCCTGGTTTTGGAGCCATCATGAAAGGCAGGCATTCCTAATGACTGAATAGTGGTCTTCCTAGTTCTATTCCCAGGGAAGGAAGAGGGCCCTGGAGTGTTCTCTGCCTTGGATCCAAAGAGAACTTGACCTCCAGACAGACTAGAAATCAAACACAGACATAAATCAATGGATAATAAAGGCTGCCCTAGACTTCTGTCAGTTCAGTGAAGCAGATTGGGAAGAGTTCCAGGGAAGAGCCTTCATTGCTAAACACAGTCTCCATCAAGGAGAAATCTAGAGGGTCAGGGACCAAGATGGCAGCCTTGTCTTTCCCTCTCTCCCATTTCTTGAAGATCCAGGGAGCCAAGGAAAAGGGAAGGGAGGATATCCCAATGTATCCCACTCTGTTGATATTCTGAAGGGATCAATCATATTTGGGATGCTCTGTGTTCTTCCTTCCCTTTTGCTCAGTCAGTCTCTGGATGAGGGCTACTTTCTGTTGCAGATCTCCTTTCCAGACGTGGAAGTCTTCTTCTCTGAGGAAGAAGGGCCTCTCTTGAGTCCGGAGCAGAAGTTTTTGTACAATGAAGTGATGATGGAAACCTATGAAAATATGGCCTCTCTGGGAAAGGAACCTGGATCCATTGCTCTTCCTTCAGAACAGGGGTCCTTGCATGCTACATACATGGCACTATGGTTCCACTTTAATGGTCAAAGCAACATCCTGGGAATCTTGGGATTTGTACTTTACTTTACGGAGCCACTAGAGCTCTCTAGTTATGATTGTAAATACCCTTTGCTAAACTGCAAATCTTAGGATATCCTAGGAAAGAACCATGGCACTTGATATCTTTTGGCCCCAAATGCTCTTCATTACATCCCTTAGCAAGGTTTCAGGTCTTTTTTATCTGTGTTTCAGTGTTTCTCTGTTCTTGAGAGGACTCCAGTATCCTCTTGAGAAGAAGGCCTCCCTTGGCCCTTCAACAAGGGCTCAGAGTGGCCCAGCGGTGGCAAAACTGCCTCCACTTCTCCTAAGGCATTTGGAGGATATTGAGTGCAAAACGTCATTTAGGTTTTTCAAGATGGTCCAATGGGGGTTGCCTCTGAGGTCCCTTGTGGGCCCAGTCTGGCTCCTAATCCCCAACAGCAGCCCTGTCTTGGAGGTGTCATCAGGCTGCTTCAAGGCTCCTCCCTTGAGCCCTATCCTCACCAAATTGGGAGTCCAATTCTCAGCACCCTTCCTCAGCCTTCCTATGGATTGATTGCTATATCATTATCTTACATGTCTCACTAAATGGGAATGAAAATGTCTCTTTCCTGCACCATACTTTGTGTGTGTGAGAAAGAGAGAGAATGTGAAAGACAGAATGGCAGGAGGAGATGCTGAAGCTGAAATACAGAAGCAGTGCAGATGGAAAGAGAGCAGGAAGGAAAATTGGGGAAAGGAGGGAGAAATGGAAGGAGATCAGGAAAGTAGAAGCGAGGAGGAGAGAGCAGGAGCAAAGTCTAGCTCTCTTTGGACAGGAAAGTAACTCAGGGAAAGCGCACAATAGAGCCAGAAGAGGTGTCCATAATACAGCTAGAAGACTATTGTCAGGCAGCCATGAACCAGAAAAACATTAACAACTAAACAAGTAAACTGGTGGGAACCAGCTCAAATCCTTGTTTTCAGACATTTTAAGGTATTCCATGTAGCAGTTATGACTCATATCTATGAAGGGAGGGAAAGGGAACACTAAAACTCCTTTATCTCTCTTCTTGCTTAGCTCCATTGTAGAGTCCAGAGGCCTCTCCTCTCTTAATGCTGAGAT
>NW_024805919.1:0-965 GCF_019175285.1 Sceloporus undulatus
TTGTTTGTATGTTTGTTTGTTTCATTCTTGGTAATATGAGTTATTCTGGTCTGTCTCCTTCCTTCTTCCATGAAAACCTCTTAATAAGAAAACTGAGGAGAATTTTAAAACCTCCCAAAGGAGCCACTTTTGGCCTTTTTTGGGGGACTAGCCTCCTCTTAGGAGCCAAAGCCCAACGTTTGTGGAGAATAATAATAAGGCTTGTATTAAAACTATCCTCCCATTTCTGATCCCTTTTAAAATCCATGATCCCCAGAAGGAGCAGAGATGTGAAATAAGAAAACCTTCTCAGAAAAGAGACACAAAAGACACACTTCCTTCCTTTTGTCCCAAGGAGCCTGGCCTCCTTCTCTCTCTGGAGCCTCAGGAGAGAAAGAGGAGCCTCTGTTCAACTGAGGCCTCAGAGAAGGTTCCGGAACAATATTCCCCACAGTCACAAGCAGCACAAAATGGCCACCAGAACACAAAATGGCCGCCTCTGCCTCAGTGCTTAGTAGTTGGCAGTTTGAGGCCTTCAGGGACCCCAAAATGGAGGCTGAAGGGGCTCCAAAGTCAGAAGGGACCCCAAACAGCACTTCCAAACCTTAACAGCACCTAAAATCTTTCCTGATGGTATAATATAGAGACTCACTGAGATACTCTTTATAAATACCTTTACATGTCTTTATAAATAAATAAAATTTAATAATACTAATGCTAATAATAGTAATAATAAGTTACAACCAGGAGATTTCTCCCAGTGGCTTCTCCCCCAGAGGCCTCTGCGTATGCTCAGGAGCCCCTTCTTCTCCTTCTTCTTCCTATACAGAATCCTCCAGAGGACTCTCTGCTCCTCCTCCTCCTCCTTAGGCTCTTCCTTTAAGCCTTCCTCCTCCTCCTCCTCCTCCTCCTCAGGTCCTTCTTCTAAGCCTTCCTCTTCTTCCTCAGGGCCTTCCTTTAAGCCCTTCCTCTTCCTCCTCCTCCTC
>NW_024805919.1:1065-4269 GCF_019175285.1 Sceloporus undulatus
CTAAGCCTTCCTCCTCCTCCTCCTCCTCCACCTCAGGACCTTCTTCTAAGCCTTCCTCCTCCTCCTCCTCTTCCTCCTCCTCCTCAGGACCTTCCTCTAAGCCTTCCTCCTCCTCCTCCTCCTCCTCCTCCTCCTCCTCCTCCTCCTCAGGCCCTTCCTCTAAGCCTTCCTCCTCCTTTTCCTCCCAGACTTTGGGGGGAGAATTCTGTGCCTTCAATTCCTTCCTGGGTATCCTAAGGCAACACTGTCACAGAAGCCTCTTTGTAGGTTTTGTCGAAGGGTGTTTACCATTGCCATCCTTTGAGGCTGAGAGAGTGTGCCTTGGGGGCTGGGGGTGTGCTGTGTGCCTTGAACTTGTGTCTAGTGACCCTATTCCCAGGGTTTCCTTGCCTTCAGGTTTGCCTTCCACTTTGCCCTTTGTCTTCCTCTGAGGCTGAGAGAGTGTCTGCTGCCCAAGGTTCCCCCACAGTGGGTTTCATAGCCCAGAATGAATGCCATTTTCATCATGTAGATGTGTGTTTGTGTGTGTGTGTTGTATGCCTTCCAGTTGGCCATTGGTCTTCCTCTGAGGCTGAGAGAGTGTGACTTACCCAATGTGAAGGTTTGATAACCCCCCTCCTCTCTCTCTCACACACACAGCTCTTTCTTTGGCTGAGTCAGCACCCCCTTCTTCTCCTCTTACTTCCTCTGCCCACCTTTCCCTTTCTGAGTTTTGGCACGATAACAGTGCACCTGCAGAGTCAAGGCCAAGCTGACCCAGACAGGGAGGGAGATAAATCAATCTTCTGTGCCAAATGATAAGACATAGAATTTCATTCTCATTAAATGTTAAGAACACTTTTTAATTTGGGTTATTGAAAGATTAGAAGGAGGGTGCCCACTTAAAGGAAACTTAAGGACTGTCTTCTGTATAAAAGACTGCTCTATGCTTTGTCCGGGGGCACAGTTTGGTAGAAATGATTCCCCTGTGTTCTTTTGCATGCAAATAAAGGCCATCTTGGATCACGGACCTAGTTTGTTTGTTTCTCCTGTTTTGGTACCTTAACACCAAGGTCCCCCATTTTATATAATGCGACTTGAGCACCCATGGATTTTACTATCCAAACCAAATTCGAAAGCATACCAAGGGCCTATTGTTTTTCCATCTTTTTTTACAAACAGCAAAGCAGATCTTGCTTGCCTGATCTTTGAATGTTCAAGAGCAGTTTTGGGCAAATGCTAAGAGATGCCTTGTGGGTTAGGAAGAGAGTCCTGGAAAGCAGTCCTCTTCCTCTGGACCCACAGACTCAGAAAGACATGCCCTATCCCCATTCAATGGGACCCCTTTCTTTGAGGCTGCTCTAGGTCCAGGAGGGTCTCTCAGGAGAGATTGGGAAAGTCAGCCTTTGAGGAGTTCTGGTCCTTAAAGGTTAATATCTCCAGGCTTTCCTGAGAGGGCAATATTTGGGATTTGGCCAGATCCAGGCTGCAGGGCTCTCTCAGATCTGGTTCAAAAACACTGCAGAAATTATGATGATGATAATGATGATGATGATGGATTTTCCCTTCAAACCTACAGAGCCTTGTGGATGGTCAAATAGTAACAGAGGTCAAAAACACATTGCAAAAATAATCCTGTTTGCAGAAATAAACCACTTTATCTGCCCTAGTTCAGTACTCGGGAATCCTGGGAATTTTAGTTTATTATGGTATCTGAGTTGTCTGACAGAGAAGACTAAATATCTCACAAAACTACAGTTCCCAGAATTCCCTTGCATTTAGCCAGACAGTTAAAGAAGCCCTGAACTTGGACCATTGTTAGCGGTTGGCTTGGAGCCTGAATAGGGTTCTAGAAGGCTGGTGGGTTTGGTCATTGGCTGCTTAGGAAGAAGGGCTCCTTCTGGGTTTCCTTGGCAGGAAAGGAAAGGAAAGGTGGGTGCTTCGAGATGCCGATGGGAGACCCCTAAATTTGGTTCCTTTGTGAGAATGCTGACTGAGGGGGAAGAGAAGGGTGATGGATTTGGTCCCCAATGAGGCCCCAGGGCAGGCAGGGCAAGCCACACAACATTCGCTAACTCCCAAGTCAAATCCTGGTTTCCCTTCTTTTGCCCAGGACCTAAACCTGGACCAGAAAGGATCAGGCTTTATTTGCTTTCTTCTCCTGTAACAGGTGTTTTTCCTTGTCCTTTTTACATGTGGCAGTAAAGATACGATACATCAGGGCCTAGCATTGAGCTTCCAGTTTTCATGCATGATCTTCAGACAGGAGATGAGGCTGCCTCTTCTCCATTTTGGAGGGAGCCCGATTCCAGGAAAGAGGAAAGGGCTCTGTGCAAACATCCAGATCAGATGTGAGAGCAGTAGCTTAATATAATTTGCGAAGCTTAATTCATTGGTTTCTTCAACTAGAAAAATTGCAGGGGTCTATGGATTGGTTGTCGTGGTACAAGGGCTCACTACCATACTCTGCATTCACCATCTGGCTAGAAAGAAGGAGGCTAAATTAAATGCTTTTTATCCTTAGTTTTTTGTAGATATTTTGGGCTATGTGGCCATGTTCTAGAAGAGTTTCTTCCTGACATTTCGTCAGCATCTGTGGCTGCCATCTCTGAAGATGCCAGACACAGATGCTGGCCAAACATCAGAAGAAACTCTTCTAGAACGTGACCATATAGCCCCAAAAACCCCACAAAAAGCTATGGAAGCCGGCCATGAAAGCTTTCGAATTCACGCTTTTTATCCTGTCTCTTCAAGCAAGTGAGAAAGAGTAGTCCCCTCATTTCCCCCTGATCTGGGAACAGACCTTTAAAATTTTCTCTCTTCATTTCTACACAGGAAAGTATCTTGAGTAGATTTGAATGACAAACTGTGAGCGACTGTGGTTAGTAATTTATGCATTAGGCTGAATGAAATTGCTAGAGGCCCTGCCCCAGGTCCTAGGTTTTAGCTCACAAACCTCAGGACCTGAATTCACAACCCTATAAGAGAGATGGAGGGACACCAGAAAATAGGCAACCAAAGTCCTATACATATTATCCAATTGTACCAGTTTGGTGCCATGTTAACGGCTGTGGATCCACCCCAAAGAAACCTGGGAATGGGGTGCTTAGAACTGGATGCTTGGTAGAGAGCCCCAGTGCAGTCCTTCATGAAAGTTGCTATATAATTCTAAGTACCTGAAAGATGAAATCCCAGGATTCTGTTGGACAGAGTCCTGGAAGTTTC
>NW_024805920.1:0-4269 GCF_019175285.1 Sceloporus undulatus
ACAGATCAGAGCAAGCTGTTTGCGCTGCACTGATAAGCTCCGTGAGTAACTCCTCCAGTGTTTTGATTAAGCTGAAAGGGATCAGCTGTGCATACTCAGAAGGACTGTGTCAATTGAGTCACTGCACGAGTTAAGATGGAAATAAGCAGAGAGCAGCAATGCTACATTTTATTAGAATCTTTAGATTCGTCTTGGAGCAACATCACTGACGCCTTGCAAAATTTACCAGCACGAGAGCTGACAAAAGATTTGGTTGTGGCCAGGATTTTGGAAGAGAACCAGAGGAGACTGTCTGAGAGGGAAGACGCTCCAATTTCCATGAGTGTGCCAAGTGAGCAAGCCAAGCCTGATGTGCGTGGGCTGGACCAGGCCGCTTCTTCGAGGGAGCAGAGGAGATGTTTCTACTGCAAGAAACTTGGACATTTGCAGAGAAACTGTAAACAATTGGCTGCTGATAGAAGCAAGCAAGATAGCAGGGGCCACAGGGAGAAGCAGTTCAAGCCCCCATTTTTGAAGGACAATAATAATAAGGGGTTTGCAACAATGATTAAGGAAAGGCAGAAAGCAAACTCTAAATGGCTTGTAGATTCTGGTGCATCGTCATCTATGTGTAATGATATTAACTTAATTAATGATAAGAAGCAGTCTAACGTAAATGCAGTGGTCTTAGCAAACGGGAGTGAGCTCACCACAGTAAATCAAATGGGAACAGTTTATATTCCAGGGCTAAAAGAAAACTTTAGTGATGTTTTGCATGTGAGAGAATTGGAAAACAATTTGTTATCAGTGAGCAGATTAACAGACAGAGACTACATAGTCACTTTTGAGAAAAACCTGTGTAAAATAACTTTAAATGGGGAACTGCGTGGCATAGGCTTAAAGAAAGATAAGCTTTATTTTTTAGAGGAAAATGTTGACAAGTACAAAATTGAGAATGCTAATACCATAGATAATGTTCCCTTGCACAAAGATTGCATACATGAGCTTCATAGAAAATTTGGCCATGCTAGTTTCAAGAGTTTAAAAAATTTAATAAGCATGTGTCCAGATTTGAAAGTGGCAGAATGTAAAAATCATTTAGACTGTACTGTATGTAACCAAGTCAAGGTCAGAGCATATCCAGTTGCTAAGAAGTCAAAAAGGATTGCTCAAAGGCCATTTCAATATGTGCATGCTGATGTAGCCCAAGCTAATTGTTTGTCACTAGGGGGAAGCAAATATTTTCTGGTTATTGTTGATAGATTTTCAAGATTTGCATATGTAAGAATATTGAAAAATAAGTCAGAAGCTGGGCAAAGTTTGAGAGCATGGGTAAGGATGATTGAGAGAAGGTTTGATTGCAGAGTTGGGACAATTGTTACAGACAGAGGTGGAGAATTTGTAAACAACCAGCTGTACAATTGGTTCCAGAAAGTGGGGATAAGGCATGAGACCACAAACCCTGCTTGTCCAAGTGAGGATGGGTTAGCAGAGAGAAAAATCCAAGATATAAAAAGGATTTCTGCTTGCATGATGGCAGATGCAGGAGTTGGAGAAAGCTTTTGGGGTGAAGCAACTCTGAATGCCATACACATAAGTAATAGGATGTACCATTCTGAAATTGATGATATTCCCTACAGGGTTTTATATGGGAGAGTGCCAAATTTCAAGTATTTAAGAGTGTTTGGTCAATTTGCACATGTGTACATACCTGCCTGTTTCAGGAGAAAAGGAGAGCCCAAAAGCAAAAGGCTAATGTTCCTAGGGTATTCAGGAAACAGCTACAAATTCCTAATGAGGGGAAAAGAGATACAGTACTCCAGGTCTGCAAATTTTGAGAGACATGCTGGCTGGGACAAGCTGCATGCAAACAAAGACGTGTTTTTAAGATTAGGTAGCTCAAGTGAGCAGCAAGCACAGACTGAACCAACTTCAGGAAACGGAGGGGTTTCAGTCAAACCAGAAGCCTCAACTAGTAGTAGTGGTAGTGCCTCAGATGGGGAATCACAAACAAGACCAGTTACCACTTGGATGACAGAAGACAAGAGGTTTAGTAGGAAGACAGCATCTTCTAGTGCAGACAGTGATGAAGAAAGAGGCAGAGTGACAGAATTCGTGCCCAGGCGTAGTCACAGAATTAGAAAGTCACCAGATAGATTTGTTGTGACGCAGGCAAGAGCTTGTACAGTAATAGAAGAGCCTGAAAGTTTTGAACAGTTGGAAGCCTTTTCCAGGGAAGAACAAGAAAGGTGGTGTGATGCTATGGAAAGTGAGTTTAGTTGTTTGGTGAACAAAGGTGTGTTTGAGATTGTAGAGAGGCCTAAGGACAAACCAGTAATAGGTTGCAAATGGGTTTATAAAAGAAAGGAAATGCCTGATGGAAGCATTAAATATAAAGCTAGATTAGTAGCTAAGGGTTTTGCACAACAACAGCATGAGAATTATGACAAGACATATTCTCCAACAGCAAAGCCAGAAAGTTTGAGAATGGTGTTAGCTGTAGCAGCAAGAAGGAATTTGATAGTGGAGCATTTTGATTTTGAAACAGCTTACTTAAATGCAAACTTGGAAGAAGAAATTTTCATGGAACAGCCACAAGGGTTTGAGGAGAATGGAAATCAGAAAGTATATAGGTTGAAGAAGGCATTGTATGGTTTGAAGCAAAGTGCCAGAGCTTGGAATTTGTGCATCAATGATGAGCTAGAGAAGTTAGGTTACAAGAGAAGCGTGGCAGATGCTTGTGTATATACTAAAGGAGATAGTGCTTGTGATTTATGTTGATGACTTGTGCGTGGCAGCAAAGTCAGAACAGGAAATTGAGTCAGTAAAGAGAGAACTGTCAGAAAAGTTTGTTTTAAAGGACTTAGGTTTGTTGAAGTCATATTTAGGAATTAATGTTGAGTGGACACAAGATGGACATTGCTTGTTGAGTCAGAGGAAGAAGATTGAGAATTTGATAGAAAAGTGTGGACTGCAGAATGCCAAGATAGTAAAAGCTCCAATGACAACTGGTTTCATTTCTGAGCCAACAACTAAAGATTTTGAGGACAAGACATTCTTTAGGAGCATCATAGGATCACTTCAGTTTATTTCATGCCACACTAGACCTGACATTTCGTTTGCTGTAAACACTTTGTCTAGAAGAGTTAACAATCCTAAGGTTGAGGATTGGACAGCTGTGAAGCACTTGTTGAGATACTTGAAAGGGACTTTAGACAAAAGATTGATCATAAGAAGCAGCAAAGCTGATCTAGATTGTTTTGTAGATAGTTCATTCGCATCAGAATTGGGAGACAAAAAGTCAATAACAGGAATGATAATCAAGTATAGTGAGAGTCCCATAGTATGGAGAAGCAGAAAACAAACAAACGTAGCGCTTAGTACTTCTGAATCAGAATTTGCAGCACTGAACGAAATAGTGAACGAGGTCCAATGGATTGAACAACTGTTAATTGACCTGAATGAAAAATTTAGAGTACCTGTAGAAATACAAGAAGATTCACAATCATGTATAGCAATGGCTGAAACAGAAAGTTTGAAGAACAGAACCAAGTATGTGGGTGTAAGGTACCAAAATGTGAGAGACATGGTTCAGAAAGGTGAAATAGAATTGAGGTACATTGAAACACAATACAATATTGCAGATTTGTTTACAAAAGCGCTAACAGTGGAGAAACATGAAAGATTGACAGGAATGGTTGGAATGACAATGTAAGTCACATACAATATTTTATTTTGGAGGGGATTGTTAAGGAAAAAGCAACATGGGACATACAGTAGTGAAATAAAACTTGTATGTGAGAGTCAGAGTGACACAGCAGAAGCCAATGGAGAACCACACAGGTGTGAATGGTAAGACAATTAACAAGTGCTGAATGCCAAGGACAAGAATTGCATAGTGAATAATTGAACACACCTGACAATTGTAAAGTGGTCAAGGCTGAGATGATGAAATCATTAATTGTGGGATGAACAAGGAGAACCAATGGGAATGATGTACATGCCTACTGGGTGGAAACAGACCACAGTAGGTGGTGCCATGATATGTAGAATAAAGTAGATCTTTTATATAAGACTACTGAGTTGTCTGGTGTCTTGGGTGAAGCTACAAGAACCAGCAGGACCCTGGTGAAGAAGGGTGAAAACTTCTGTGGAGGCAAGAGTGAGAAGGCTTGGAGAGTTTGTCGGGGTCTTCAGTCTGTTCTCTGCAACTCTTGCAAAGATACAACAACTGGCCAAAACTGGTCAGCGTGGTGCACAACCAGGTGGTGAGTTCCAGGCCAGGTGAAG
>NW_024805921.1:0-4269 GCF_019175285.1 Sceloporus undulatus
TCCAGAGTCCTAGTCCAATGCTCAAATCACTGTGCCACACTGGCTGGACCCACAGGAAAGTAGCATAAAGTTGGAGTAGTGGGGCACCTCCCTCTATTCCTTTTCCCTCTCCTTTACTCTGAAGGCCTGGGGATGGGAAGCAGAGGTGCCTTTGGAGTCCCACCAGGCAGCAGCTATGTGGGGCTCTGAAGGTCGGGGGGAGGCACTGCCGAAGGCACCTCTGCCCATCTTATAGCACCTCTGAGACTAACTGAACGTTCATGCATCTGAGGAACTAAGCTCATATCTACAAAAACTCATGGTTCCAACTTTTTTCTTTCAGTCTACATTTACACTATAGACCTCAATGCTTGCCCCTCAAGGCTTTCCAGCTTTCTCCTGGAAAGGAGTTGGAAGCTGGCAGCAGAGGAAGGGTCAACACTTGCCTTCAAGTGAAAAGTTGGAAAGCAAGCCATCTGCGGCCCAAATAAGTTCAGCCTTTAAAATTCTGGCCCTTACCGGCTGCCACGTTGAGCGGTCCTGCTCTAGACTGAAACCAACTGAACAGAACAGAGGAACAGGAAAAGGGTCTTGTGTTCCTTCTTTCTTCAACAGAAAAAGAAAACCCCTCTAGCTGGGATTACGCACAAGGCTTAGCCCTAAACTAGGGATGGGAATTCGGGTGTCAGGTACTACAGTTCCCAGCTGATGAGAGCTGTAGTCTGTCAATATCTGGTGGGCTATAGGATGTCCATCCCAGTTGAAAGAGAACCAATGATATGCAATGAAGGAAACAGAGTCAGAGCCCCTTCCTCCAGGTTTCAGCCTTCAGTGAGGCAGAGCTAGCCTTCTTCTCAACACCAGAGCTAGCCTTCTTTTTCCTGAAGAGAAGCAAATTGATATTCACACGTAAACAAACGCACACCCTCCCTTTAATTCCCCCTCTGAAATCTCATGGCCCCATGGAGACTCCCAAGGGGGAAAAGGAGGCCTGGCAGCCCTAGGAGCCTTACTGCCTTTTTTGGGAGGAAAGAGGAGGAGGCTTTCTTTGCTTCCAAGCCCCAAGGCTTGCTCCCTAAAGAAGACCCTCCTGCCCCCCATCATTGACTCCAAAATGGGAGCTGTTCCCCCTTCAATCATCATTCTCACATAGGAACCAAATGTGGGGGTCCTCATCTTCCCTTTCCTGCCAAGAAAATCCAGAAGGAGCCCTTTCCCCAAACCAGCCAACAGTCAAACCCACCAGCCTTCTAGAACCCTATTCAGGCTCCAAACCAACTGCCAGCCTCTCCCAGAATTCCACACTCTCCCTTCCTCCCAGTGGAGGAGACCGGGAGACGGAGCAATGGGTGCAAACTCCAGGAAAAGAGATCCCCCTCAAAATTTCCCCCTTTTCCCTCCTTCCCATTTCGTTTGTGTCACTTTCAGGTCCCTTTGCTTCCACTTCCAGAGGGAGAGCTAAATGTTTAATTCTTTTAAATCCTATTTTAATGTCTATTTTCATATGTTTTAATTATATTTTTTTAATTTGTAATCTGAGTTGTGTACCTTTATGGGGAGTTAATGGGATAATAATAATAATAATAATAATAATAATAATAATAATAATAATAATAATAATAATAAATCTCTTGTCAACAAAACCACAGAGCCTTGTGAAAACAACGACTAACATAGATCCAAAACACACCGAATAAATACTCCAGTTTGGGACTGCTTTCACTGCCCTGGTTCAATGCTAGGGAATTCTGGGAACTGTAGTTTTGTGAGACATTTAGCCTTCTTTGTCACAGAGCTCTGGTGCCACAGTAAACTACAATCCCCAGGATTGTCTATTGCTGAATGAAGACAGTTAAAGTGAACTCTAAGTTCATTATTTCTGCCATGTGATTTGGACCTCTATTAGTCTTTGAACTTCTCCAGGCTTTTGGTTTTGAAGGGAAGAGTCTTATTATTATCATCATCATCAAGACCATGATGACCATCTTCATCATCATTTCAGCACTGCTTTTTGCACCAGACTTCACTGGAATTCAACTTCAAGAAAATGGGGCCAGGATTGCAGTCCTAGGGTTGGTCCCAGCCTTCATCATCCCAAAGAAGTCAATGGGAGAAGGGCTGGGTGGGATTCATGTCTCTCAATGATTTCAATGGGTCTACTTCTTTTCTTTTTTTATTCTAATACTCTATCTAGAATCATATTGTACAGACAATCGCAGAGGAATAAGCACAACATTAAATCCAATAACAACAATAGTAAATGCAACATTGAAATGCCTATAGATCTATATTCTTGCATTTCCTCGAGGTTTTCTGAAAGCTTAATAAATGGTTATTATTACATTTTTGAGACTCCATTATAAACTTTTTTTCCAATTTGACTTCTATCCAGTCAGTTTCCACCTGCAATGGTTGAATCTCATGTCATCTAGAAATAGTATAATATGTCATATCTTTCCTATGCACAAGTTGAGAGGTTCAAGTATCAAAAAGAAGCTCTTCAATGGGTCTGTTTTAAGTCTGGCTAAAAAAACAAATCAAACCAGAAGTAGTTTTTTGTGAGTTTTTTGGGCTATGTGGCCATGTTCTAGAAGAGTTTATTCTTGACATGTCGCTGGTATCAACTGATTCTAATAACAGGCATTCATGGCCATTGTATCTATCTGAGCCAACGTCTGGAGCGATGGATCCAGGAGCACCCCCAAACTGCAAACACAGTCCTTTAGGGGAAGTGTGACCCCGTCCACAGATGGCTCACAGGTGACAAAACTCCATATCTGGATTAGGATCTCCAACAACAAGCAGTTCCGTCTCATCTGGATTCAGCTTCATTCTGTTTTTCCTCATCTAGACCATTGCTTTCTCAAGACATTCATTCAGAGGGGAGATGCCTTCCTTAGTTGACACTGAGGTCTGGGGCATGAAGAGGTATAGTTGGGTGTCAACAGCATACTGATAGCACCCCACTCCATGCCTCCAGATGATCTCTTCCACCAGTTTCATGTTTATGTTAAACAGCATTTGGGACAGGATGGTATCCTGGAGAACACCAGATTGAATCTCCCTCTTAGAGGACCAAGCATCACCATCTGGAATCTACTCAAGGGATAGGGCCAGAACCACTGCAATGCTGTGCCCCCGACCCCCAATTCCCTCAGCCGTTCCAGAAGGATACCATGATTGATGGTACTGAAAGCCACTGAGAAGTCCAAAAACACCAGCAGTCACACTTCCCCGTCAGTACTCAAACGGAGATCATCTACTAAGGTGACCATAGCAGTCTCGACTCCGTATCCAGTCCTGAAGCCAGTTTGAAATGGGTCTAGACAATCTGTTTCATCCAAGACCGCTTGGACTTGAAGAGCAACTGCCCTCTCAATCACCTTGTTTAGAAATGAAAGATGGGAGACCGGTCTGTAATTGTTCATGTCCAAGGGATCTAGAGAGGGCTTTTTCAGAAGTGGCCGTGCCTCCGCTTCTTTTAAGCAAGATGGAAAATAGCCCTCCCTAAGGGCCTGAACAGACAGATCAAAATAAAGCTGCTTTGGATCACTTTGAAGGTATGCTGTTTAAATGCTGCATGCATTTAAAGATACCAGAAGCCACACCAAAGCCATGCTCCAGTCCTAAGGACTGGAGGGCAGCTTTGGTGCAGCTTCTGGCCTCTTAAGGTACATGTGTCATTTAAACAGCATACCTCCAAAGTGACCCGAAGCAGCTTTATTTTGACCTGTCTGTTCAGGCTATGAGATGCATATATGATATATCTCAGGTGTCCTAAGTGCATCTCCTCCTTGGAGGACCAGCCATAAAGGGGAAGGGTCGAGAGGGCAAGTCGTCTTCACACTTCCGAGGAGCTTGTCCATGTCCTCAGTACTCATAGATTCAAATTGATCCAGTATGATCTTATTCACTGAGTTACTGGACACCTCACCTATAGCCTCTACAATAATGTCTGCCTCTGGAAGAAGGGAAGAAGTACGCCCTTTCTTCCTTCCTTCCTTCCATCTTTCCTTCCGGAATGGAGCCCAAGCTGCGGAGCTAGACTCAGGAGAGAAAGGCTGGTACATCAGCCTGTAATCAAATGGGCTGACTCAATGCATGAGGGTAGGAGCATCAGCCTTAGGTCACAATGGGCCAGTCTCAATCCTTCAGGAAAGGAGCAGCAACTTGAAGTCAAAATGGGCCAGTCTCAATCTTTCAGGGAAAGCATCTGCTTGAAGATGCAAATGGTCAGTCTCAGTCCTTCAAGAAAGGAGCATAAGCCTAAGGGCCCAATGGACCAGTCCC
>NW_024805922.1:0-4268 GCF_019175285.1 Sceloporus undulatus
GTGATCAGAACAGAAAATGACATTGCCAGCGATGTATCCCACAAGCAGATTGAGAGGTTCTGGTGATTGGACCCAGTACCCAGCCAAGGCTGAGATCATTGTGTTCAAACATTATTAACTGTGGTAAGGAGCCACTGCAATGGAGTCTTGGATGGGTGAGGGCTGCATGATAATAAGCATGTGTCTGACTCCAAGTACAAGATCCAGCTCTAATAGGATAGTCAGAGAATTCACATCCTTCCATTGTCAGGTAAAACTTAGTGAGTCCTGGGTCATTCTAGTAGAACGTGACATGAGGTTTGGGGTTTCCCCGAGTAGTAGGCACCCAGGTCTGTTGTTCCCAGTTTGGTTACTATTGCATTTCAGGTCAAATCACAGGACTATAGAGATCCCACTAGTGATTTTAGGTCAAGAGGAAGTTGGCAAGATCATCCAGGGAGACTGACAGCTGAAGACACAACAATTATACTCTCGCTGTAAAATACTCCCTGGATTGTGCACCATTTATTCTTTGTTATGACAGTCTAAATATGAAGCTTGCCTTTTCCATACTACTTCTGTAGTGGGAGCATTTGGGATTAGTGGGGGGTTGTACAGACAGTCCCTAAAGAGCAGCGGGACACCACCCCTTTCCTAGTCAAATCAGGGCTGCAGCAACTGCATGTCACAGTCCCAATCTGGCCTTTCCTCAAAACAAAAAGGAGCTGCAAATAGCAGTTCCTTTTTACACCATAGAAAGGGAGCCATAGCTGCCAGCACCATAGCTTTTTTGGTGGTCCTTTGGCACAGCTCATGTACATGCTGCACAAAGGGAGCACCATGACACCTCCTGCCATGTGGTGGAATGCACAGAATCATGCCGACATAGAGGCAGAGTCGGGGCATGTGGTTCGCGGTCACCACACCCCACTCCACCCCCAATGCTGATTTTTACCATTGGTCTGTACACCCTCTGAGTTTGTAGCAGCAGCTACTGAATGAATGGTTGATCCCAGGACTGATATCTTGGAATGCATAGGATGCAGGTATCAGGAAGGGAATAAGAGCCCTGGGGATCAGTTCTGCACATATCTTCCTTTAAAGCTTAGCATTTGAGGGTGATTGTGGATAGAGTCATCCTTCCCATTGGCAGCCTGGAAAGAAACAGACTGTAGTGGGGCCTAGGCAGTTTGCCACGTAATTAGAGGGTGGGTGTGGAGAATGGGATGGAGCTCTGGCATTCACTATAGGCTACACAAGGGAAGAAGTTAGGGGATTGTAAAGTGTAACCCAAATTTATATCTCATTGCTTGTTTTCTGTCTTTATTTTTTGTGAATCTAAAATGGGGTGATGGTGGTGGCTGTCATCTGGAGCCAGAGGCATTTCTATATCTTACTCTCTATATACAATTCCTTGGACTGTATAGATGAGCTATGAGAGTAGGAGGTATTTTCATGGCCATTATCAGGTCTGCATACATCTGCGTCATTCTTCTCATCATCTGTTGGGGCTAGCACTGTGCAAAAGAGGCTGGAGGTAATCCATCTCAGCTGTGTACCTTTTCATATTTTTGCACATCAGCTGCCTCTATAGCGCACACATGTTTTAAAACTGATTAAACAATAACATAAGGTTTGCAACACTGTTAATAAATAAATGACTCATTCAATTTGTTGTGATTCTTGAGGGGACTGCATGCTTCATTATATTTGCTGGCCTTTCTGGCAACTGTCAGCTTTCAGGGGGGAAAATCTCAAATCCCAAAGGTTTTTCGGAATCATATGGTATGCTTATTCTGAAGATCCAGGGTCTGCTAACTTTCCCCTCACGAATAATTAGCAGAATCTTTCTGTTCTCCAGCCTGAGACAGATGTGGACATGGGGAAGAGGTGGGGGCATGATTAATGATACACAATGAAATCTGTGAAAAACAATAAAATATTGTACAATAATAACTCTGTGCAGAATAACACACATAGAGAATATTCATGTAATAATAATAATAATTTGTTTTATTTATATACCGCTATTCCAAAGATCATAGCGGTGAACAGCAAGTAAGCTAATTAACAAGTAAGCTAATTAGCAAATAAGCTAATTAATGTAACTTCCTGAATGGATTTACAAATATGTAAAATTATCCCCTTAACAACACAAATGAAAGTGGAAAGAAAGTGGATTTTATGATCCTTACATTATTGCCACCTTCCCTTATTTTTCAATATGTTACATTTTTTCCTCTCTGCCTTTTCTCCTTTCAGATACCAGAACTCTTACAAAAAGTTTCTAGATTTTTAAAGCATTTACATTTAGATTTTCTGTATATGAAAGTTTCTATTTTGGTCATTTTCTTTAGAATGCTGTGCCTAATATTATTGGTAGTCCCAAAAAGAATAAACCAATTTAATCAATTGTGAAATGATAAATCAGCATTTAGACAAATCCCTTTGCTTCAATATATCTACACTAATTGGGGCTAGCCTTTGGTTTTAGCCTTGTGGCTGCAATCTTTTAAACGTCTATCAGGCAATAAATTCAGTTGTATATTGTGATGGGCATATTGTGTGGTATATTATGCTGGTTTCCTTCCTAAAATGTTGTCCTCCATAATTTTGTCACATAATGTGGGACTCCATCTTCTGCAGATCCTCTTGTTTCTTGTGGATGCTGTACTTGCAATTATTTATTTCTGTTTCTTGTTCCTGATGCAACCTTCTTGTGTTATCAAGTTCTTAATCTTTGATTTCTTCTTCTTATTCCTCTCTCTGCCCTCTCACCTAGCCTCCCACCTGCCATCAAGACAATCAAATGTTTTGGCACACCCAGCTCTTTAAGTGAAATCCGTAGATTTTTGTGATTTATGCAGTCAAAGACTTTGCTTTAGTCTATAATGCTCATGCTGATTTTCTTCTGGAATTCTCTGGTGCACCCCTTTATCCATTGTAAGTTTGTAATTTGATCCCTAGTGCCTCTTCCTTTCTTGAACCCAGCCTGTACCTCTGGAACTTCTCACTCCATATATGGCAAGAGTTTTTTCCATTGAATTGTGAACATGACCTTGCTTGTGTGTGAAATGCAATGGTCCTGTAGTTGTTGCAATTTTTTGTGTTCCCTTTTTTTTGGGGGGGGGGAGATAGGGATGTATATTGATTGTTTCCAATCTGTTGGCCACTGTTTTGTTTTCTATATTCAATGGCAACATTTGGTCAGAACTAAGGTTATTTCTTTCTCTATAAAGTGCAGTAGCTCTATTGGTAAGTCATCTATTTCTGGGGATTTATTTCTCTTAATTGTTCTGTTACCCAAAAGAATGGTGGGAGGACTTGGGAATCCCCATCTAGTATGTCAGCATTGCTTTAAATTGGGGAATCAGCTTTGCAAGAGACTGGGTAAACTTTAGGACAGTTGGTATCAAAAATAACTAAGAAAGATTCCAGGTTAGGGTGAATTAAAAGAATCAATTTAGGTAATATGCAAAGTGCAATCACACACACATGATAGCAATTCACACAGAAACAGCATTCAGAGCTAACCGAAATGGAAATGTGAAAACTGGATAATGGAATTTGAGGGATTTAAAGAGGACAATATTTACTGTCTGAAGAGTAGACCACAAAAAAGCTCAGACTGAGGTCTGAGGCCAGCACAGATTATACAGTCAGCCCTCCTTATCCACATTTTTTAATCCACAGATTCACGTATCCACAGCTTCAAAAAACTTTAAAAATATACAAATCCTCATAGCCAAACCTTGATTTTTCCCTTTTATAAAAGGGACACCATTTTACTATGCCATTATATTTAATGGGACTTGAGCAGCCATGGATTTGGGTATTCAAGGGGGATTCTGGACAAAATCCCAGTGGATAGCAAGGGCCCACTGTACATGGAATACAGTCTGAGACAACTTATGCATATTGTGTTCACAAAGGGTGTGTTTTGGGGTCCAATATTATACCTAAAATCTAGCCCCTGGGGATGTGCTATCTTGCAGGGTAACAAAGATTTGAAGGCTTTCTCTGGAATCCACAATGTGATTCTGGATTGGCTGATGGTTTTAACTTTAAGATAACAAAAACAGCGATAAAGTAAGGACAATCCGAGGATGAATTGATAGGGAGGGTGGCTGGAAGCATGGTGAGGACAAGCAGAGAGAACTGGCTTACTACCTTGATGCAATGAGACCTCCTTTGTCTCTTGGTGCAGGAGAAAATGCAGAGGACGTGAGAAAAGGAAGAACGCTCATTTAGCCTTGGCTGTAGTATTACCTGGGTCATTCATATACCCT
>NW_024805923.1:0-1787 GCF_019175285.1 Sceloporus undulatus
TTGCAACAACAGTAAAAATACATTAGAAATACAGTAAAATTCCAAATGAATCCCTTCCCAACCCTCAAACCAAATGTCATGAGAAAGGCACCAAGAATTTGCTTTGGGAGGACGAGGGATGAAAACAGGAAAGGCACACCGAAAGAAAAATATAGAAGGAAACTGACAATTATTCTGGTCTATAATATAGTCAAGTCACAGAGTGTGTACGGATGCCATGTGCACCTTCCTTACACAGGTGCCATCTGGTTGGAATTACCTGGGGCTGAGTAGCCATTGTACTTCTCATCCTCCAAGGAAACAAAGCCAAAGTCATCTCTATCACTGGCTCAGCAGCTTCTTCCTTGACCTCCTTTTCTCTTCTTGTCTTCAGTTTCTGGTCTTGCTTATACCACTGCACTTCCGGCAAAGATGAGCCAAACTTTGAATTTTATCATGCGGCCCTGGAATGGGCCCCTTATGTTCTAAAAAGGGGGCATTCTTGGAATGGGATGGGGCTAAGAATGGAGTTTACTGCACACTGGAATGCCACCGCTGACGCCGGACGTTCCAATCGCTTCCTACATCCATTCCAGGAGGTGCGATTTTGAAGAATTGTTCCAAAGCATTCTCAGAAATCACGCCCC
The DNA here is from genome assembly GCF_019175285.1 of Sceloporus undulatus. NCBI lineage: Eukaryota > Metazoa > Chordata > Lepidosauria > Squamata > Phrynosomatidae > Sceloporus > Sceloporus undulatus. Next base: position 627 of record NW_024805923.1, read on the forward strand.
CTGGAACGGATGTAGGATGCGTTTGGAACGTCCGGCTGTAGCAGTGGCGATCCAGTGTGTGGTAAACTCCATTCTCAGCCCATCCAGTTCTCAGAATGCCCCATTTTTAGGGCACAACGGGCCCGTTCCAGGGCCAGTGCAATAAAGTTCTATGTCTCCCACCCTGGAGGCCATTTTGAGATTGTAAACCTTGTTTTCTCACTAGGTCCCTTATTGCACACATTTTCTCCCCATTATGGGCACGGGAAGGGGACGCTCAGGGCCATGAGAGGCTGAGAAAAAAAACGCAGTTTACCACACACCAAGTGTCCCCAAAATGGCCCCATTCCATCACCCAGCGCCAAGTGGTTCCCATTCAGGACTGAAGCGCATTCATTGCCTCGGTCGGAAGACTTCCATTCAAGTCAAAGGACGCGCCTCAGCAGTGAATGGGAACCGTTTGGCACTGGGCGACAAAATGGGTCCATTTTGAGGACACTTTGGTGTGCGGTAAAATGCGTTTTTTCTTGGCCTCACATGTCTCTAAGTAGCTCAAAGCATCCCCTTCCCTTGCCCATAATGGAGGAAAAAATGGGTGCAATAAGGTCCTAGACTACAGGAATAGACAAGAGGAAGGGGTCCAGGTTAGGGATGGAAAATATATTCCTTATTCCTTATCTCCCAATCAGAAAACGGGTTTCCTGTGAGTCAGAAACTCCCATTGGCAGGGATTGTTTCTGCCCAAATGTAGGTGTTTGAGAAGCCGTGGTGTCACCCACCCCTTTTAGGGTGCCACTCATCATCATCATCATCATCATCATCATCATCATCATCATCATCATCATTATAGCACTGTACACACAATCAATAAAATTGATAAATATAGTCTATGGCATACATTCTACAAAATAATCACAAAATACATATAAAATAATACACAATAATACATGATAGAATTCGATATAAAAGCAGGCAACAAATCTCAGTATCAAATGTCAAATAACACTCTTTGTCGGTGTGTTCCTGATACATATCTGGACAATGCCAGGGGATGATGATGGAGAATGCAATGCTCATCTGGATGCTCCGGCCTTCGCCATGAAAGTCCCATTGCACCTCTACAGAATTATTATTATTATTATTATTATTATTATTATTATTATTATTATTATTATTATTATT
>NW_024805923.1:1797-4267 GCF_019175285.1 Sceloporus undulatus
CCCATCCTCTGAATGATCAAATAGCCCAGAGGAGCCTCATGCAACCCACAGGCAACACTTTGATCTCCCTGGCTCTATGTCAACAGAGTCAGCCAAGTCAGCCATATTAGGAGTGCATTGGCACAGCTTGTGTGCCAGCTGCACCCAAGCCTTGAAACATCCAGTCTGGTGCAATAATAAGTGCTGGCTTTGAACTATAAATCCCTATACAGCTCATGTTCAGATTACTCATGTATGGAAGGGGCTAGGACTGGATAGACCTTGTGGTCTCTTCCGACTCAGACTGACTACCGTAAGGAACTGACCCTTGAAGAATTGTGATTACTGTCTATCCGTGTTTGCTGTGATTCTTGTTTTTAATATTTATGTTTTAGCTGGTTTTCATTTCAAGGATAGCTTAGTGATATTTGAAACGTTGGTATATTATTTTAGCAAACCTCTTTTAGCTGTTGTAACCTGCCTTGAGTCCCAAGTTGGGGAAAAAGCAGACTTTGAGACCGCTTTAACTGCCCTGATTCAATGCTAGGGAGTTCTGGGCGCACTGAGCCTTCTATGTCACAGAGTCTGGTGCCACAATAAACTACATCTCTCAGGATTTCCTAGCACTGAGCCAGGGCAGCTAAAACGGTCTCAAACTGGATTATTTCTGCAGTGTGTTTTGGGCCATACATAAATACCACCCTTCAGTCTCATGGTTTTCCACCTCTAAGAAGCGATAGAAATTGAAGCCAAGATTACAAACCAGCCCAATCCTGCAATAGATTTAAGTGCCAAAAGTCATAAATGAAACACTAATCTATTCCGTGAACCCAAATAGCTTGATGGATGTAAAAAAAGTTAAGAGAAAAATTCTAGAAAACGCAAGTAAACACCTTGAGACAAAAGTGAAAAAGCTCAGCCGGCCTCTTTTCAAAAGAGGGAAGCTCATGGCTTTGCAAACTATTCCCAGACATACAGGGCTCTCGTTTGGACAGAATATGGATACCTTTTGCCCATTCCTCTCTGGAAAACCGGATTGTAAATTCACCTTATGAAAGTTCTTTGGATACTGATATTTCATTACATGAAAATCCTTGTTGTTTTTGCCACTGAAAGTAACCACACTGAAAGGTGAGATTAAAGTTATCCTTGATCTCTAAAAAACCACAAAAGTGAAAAACACAAGGAAATGTATGTGTCCATTTTCCAAATCTCTCTCTACATTTTGCATATCCCTGGTTCTGAATCCCTCCCCAACATAAGATTATGGCAGATAGGAATCCAGATGCTGATGATGTAGATTTGGACAAGAAGAATAAAAACCACAAGGGGAAATTATTTGCTGAAGCAAAGTTTTACTGAAGAAAAGACACAGAGCAAGTGCATCTGAAATTGTGTCAAAATGACAACGTCACTGGCAAAGCATTTTAGGGAGCATGAATCTGAGGGGGGATGCCATCCAAACGTATTTCTTGCATGTCTCTAAATGAAGGACAAGAAGTTACTCTGCTGCAGTAAGATATAGATGAAGTGTTCATTTATTTATTTATGTTTAGATATTTCTGTTCTGTACTAAAGACCTCATCGAGGGAGTATCCTGAACATTGTGTGATCCCAGAGACTCTTTGGGATAGGCCCATGTTTGTCATGGACTCCATCAACTCGAGACCCGCACCTGTAAGATTTGACAATTTGGTCTCGAGTTGAATTAAAAGTCTGGGCGATCCCAACATTAACTCTGAGACCAGTATTGTCAGCTTTTTGTATTTTATTACTGTTATTGGATACTAACCCTGATATAAGCGCATAAGTTCGCTAAATGTTGTGCCACAGCGATAAGAGTTAGGCAAAAGATCTTGGTGTGAGGATAAATGCAATATATACAGCTGCAATCCCTTTGAAACTTCTATCGCTTAAAAACCTGGCAGCTCTGGCCAATTTCAATATACCATTTGATACTTCTGCAATTATGTTTTATACAAATTTGTAACCATTTGTGACCTATATTCAGACGTTTCTGGATAGGGGATAAATGCTCTACATAGAGCTGTAATCCCTCCGAGTCTTTTATCACTCAGAAACATAGAAGGTTTTCATACCTGGCATAAAGGTGGCTCCAACGGCACTGAAACGTCCTGAAAAGACGGAGGAAGTGCGCTTGTCTGAATGCCAGGTGCGCTTCTTCAATCATCATGGAAATATGTCTCCCTCATCACAAGGGGAGCGGATTTCCTACGAACTCAAAGTTGGTGTTCATAGGAAATCCACTCCCCAGGAATGATCCAGGGACGCAAAAAAGGTGGCTTTATGCCAGGTTGAAAATCTTCGAGACCCGCACCTGTAAGATTTGACAATTTGGTCTCAAGTTGAATTAAAAGTCTGGGCGATCCCATCATTAACTCTGTCCTAAGAACAGCTTTATTTGGCCAGTCTGTATGGGGCTTATATGGTCTAATCGTCTTTCTCATAATAGCTTAATATCGTGTTCCAG
>NW_024805924.1:0-4267 GCF_019175285.1 Sceloporus undulatus
CCAGCATGGCCAATGGTATAAGACTGTTGCATCTGTACTTTAAAATACAGTGGTACCTCGGGATACGAAATACCCAGGTTACGAAATTTTCGGGATACGAAAAAATCCCATAGGGAATCATTGTTCCGGGTTACGAATGTTTTTTCGGGTTACGAAAAAACTTTTGGTGCTTTTTTCGGCTTTTTCGCACGGAATCGCGGCTTTTCCCCATTAGCGCCTATGGCAATTCGGCTTACGAAGGCTTTTCGGGTTACGAAAGCGGCCGCGGAACGAATTAATTTCGTAACCCGAGGCACCACTGTATCTAAAAGACTAAAGATTCTCCACTCCTGTTTTAACCCAGTCTCCTAATGTGATGTGAGCTACAAATGGGCATGAGTAAAGTAACAGAGAAATTCCCCTAACTGTAATACAGAACAACCTGGAAGAATCTAGTTAAAATATCAAGTTACCTGTAATTTCCTTTTCACCCAACAGCAAAGATTATAATTACATTCCAGTAAAATTGTAACTCAGTGTGGAATAATATCACTGCTTTTGCATTATAAAGGTACATTTTAACTCGGTTTACACTGGTGCCTCGGGATACGAAATGATCGGGTTACGAAATTTCTGGGATACGAAAAAGTTGGATTGGAAAAAACTGTTTCGGGTTACGAAATATTTTTCGGGTTATGAAATTCATTTCGGCGCGAAATTCAAATGCTGCAAAGTGCAGCTATAGGCTTTCCAGAGCTAATGGAAAGCCTAAGGGGGCTGGGTTAGGGGTTAGCTTTGGCGCGAATTTTGAATTTCGTTAGTAGTATTGATTGGCTTGAGAAATCAAGCTGATGATCTGGATTGGCTAACGAAATTGGGGGGGGGGGGGGGGCCTGGCTTCAGAAACAAAAGCCGGCTTCCGTTGATCTGCCCCCTTTGTCTGGCCTTGTGGACTGTTGAGGAAGAGTTGCTTCTGAACTCTAACTCGTGGTTCCAGTAGAGGTTTGGACTTTTTCTGGCTTTCTGCCTTTGGACTTGTTCTGGCTTTGTACTGTACGTGTACAGTGCCAGGTGTACACTTTGGATCAAGACCTGCCATCAGGAATTCCTGTACAGGTAGGTGTATGGATTTATACCTTCTTCTTGTGGGGTGAGACAGTGTGACCATGCTTTTGCTGTGGGGTGGTGGGGTGCTTTGCTCATGGCTGTGATGATTTCAGAGTGTGGGGTGTGTGGCCATGGGGTTGCATTTTCAGATTTGGGGCTTCTGGGGTTTGGCTGCTTCAGTGCTTTGCTCATGGCTGTGATTATTTCAAAGTGTGGGCATCGAGTTTTGCAAGTTTGGCCTTGGCTCCATGTGGGCCACAGAGTGAGACCATGGGGTTGCATGTTCAGATTTGGGGGTTTTGGCCTTTGGGTTTGGCTTCTTGGGTGCTTTGGTCATGGCTGTGATGATTTGAAAGTGTGGGGTGTGAGTTTTGCAAGTTTGGCCTTGGTCCCATGTTGGCCAGAGAGTGTGACCTTGGGGTTGCATGTTCAGATTTGGGGGTTTTGGCCTTTGGGTTTGGCTTCTTGGGTGCTTTGGTCATGGCTGTGATGATTTGAGAGTGTGGGGTGTGAGTTTTGCAAGTTTGGCCTTGGCTCCATGTGGGCCAGAGAGTGTGACCATGGGGGTGGGGGTGGTTTCCAATTGTGGCTTTTGCTCAGTGCCTGTGCCTTTTGTCCTTTTTAGGCTTGAGCTATGGCTCCCAAGAAAGCCACAGATAAAAGCGGCGGTGAGAAAAAGAAGAGGGCTCCCTTGTCCTTGGAGGACAAGAAGGAAATCATCGCCAAGCACGAGAGGGGCGTGCGCTTGGTGGACATTGCCAAGAAGTATGGAAGAAACCCTTCGACAATTGGCACTGTCCTCAAGCAGAAGGAGGCCATCAGAAGCGTTGTGGCTCCTGCGAAAGGCGTGACTACGATTGCCAAGCAGAGGACACTAAAGCACGAGGAGATGGAGCGCCTGCTGCTCCTCTGGATTAAAGAAAAGGAGCGAGTCGGGGACACTGTGACCACCTCGGTCATCTGTGAGAAGGCCACCACCATTTTTGAAGACCTGGCCAGCAAGGAGGCAGGCGAAGGAACTTCTTCCCAGGAGGAGCCAGCCACCCCGGAATTCAAAGCCTCACGTGGCTGGTTTGAAAGGTTCAAAAGGAGGACCGGGATCCACTCTGTCGTCCGTCACGGCGAGGCGTCCAGCGCAGACCACCAGGCCGCCGAAGCATTTGTCATCAAGTTCAAGGCCATGATGGAGGAGGAAGGCTATGTCCCGCAGCAAGTGTTCAATTGCGACGAGACGGGCCTCTTCTGGAAGAAGACGCCTCGCCGCACCTACATCACCCAGGAGGAGAGGAGATTGCCAGGCCACAAGCCTATGAAGGACCGCTTCACACTTGCGTTGTGTGCGAATGCCAGCGGGGACTGTAAGATCAAGCCCCTGTTGGTCTACCACTCAGAAAATCCAAGGGCCTTCAAGGCACACAACATTCAAAAGGACAGGTTGCCAGTGATGTGGCGTTCCAATGGCCGCGCATGGGTCACACGCCTCCTTTTCGTGGAGTGGATCAACAGCGTCTTCGCCCCGACTGTGAAGCGGTACCTGGAGGAAGAGGATTTGCCCTTGAAGTGCCTCCTCCTCTTGGACAATGCTCCTGCGCACCCGCCTGGCCTGGAAAAGGACATCCTTGCAGAGTTCTCCTTCATCAAGGTCCAGTTTCTGCCACCCAACACAACCTCCCTCTTGCAACCCATGGACCAGCAGGTCATTGCCAACTTCAAGAAGATCTACACCAAGCACCTCTTCAAGCGTTGCTTCGATGTCACGGAGAGCGCACAGCTGACCCTGCGAGAGTTCTGGAAGCAGCATTTCGATATCGTCGTGTGCTTGAAGATGGTGGACTTGGCCTGGCAGGAGATCACCAGGCGCAACCTGATTGCTGCGTGGAGGAAGCTGTGGCCTGATGCTTCTTCCTTGGAAGGGTCACAGACCGAGGGTGCTGAGCCAGGTGAAGAAGAGGTGGCTGAGATTGTCTCCATCGCAAGGTCCCTGGGACTTGACGTGGACAACGAGGACGTGGAGGAACTCATTGAGGAGCACAGTGAGGACCTGACAACAGAGGACCTCAAGGCCTTGGCGGCCATGCAACACTCGGCCGTGGATGAGGACGTGCTCCATTTTGACAGGGGCCAGGAGGAGGAGGCAGCGGGGTCATTTTTGCCAACGGCAGAAATTAAAGACATTTTGCGGCAATTCCACAATGTGTCTTCTTATGTTAAGAAGCATCACCCTGAGAAGGTGCTCACCAGCCATGCCATTGCACATTTTGATAATGTCTGCCTTAGCCATTTTAGGAACCTGCTTAAGGCCCGGCAAAAGCAGACATCCTTGGACCAGTTCTTCACAAAAGAGGGAGAACTGTCATCCAAGAAGGGCAAAGGTGCTCATGACCCTTAAAAGAAACACCAAATTAAAAAAAAAATGTTGTTAAAATGGTTAACTTTGTTAAATTGGTTGAATTTTTTTAAATTGGTTGAATTTTTTTAAATTGGTTGAATTTGTTAAATTGGTTGAATTGGTTGTCTGGGTTTAAATTTGGCTGTTTTGGCTGCCCCCCCTCCTCCTCCTCCTCCTCCTGCCTCACTCTGAGATGCCAGGACCAGCAAAGATAAGAAAAAAACTTTTTTTCTTTATCCTTTAGAAACCTTTAGAATGGACCTGCAAGTCATTCTTAAGCTCTTTAGTGCCTCAGGCAACTTTGTATTGCATTGTATTGTAGGGTACTTAGCTTAATAGGCCTCTATTGTAACTTTGTTTTGACTTGCAGGTTCAGTCTGAGGTCATAGAACGCATTAGTTATTTTCAATGGAAAAAGTGTTTCGGGTTACGAAATTTTCGGGTTACGAAAGGAATGGCGGAACGAATTAATTTCGTAACCCGAGGCACCAGTGTATAGTTATAGGAGTGAGACAAAAATTGTTGAAGAGGAAAGTTACACAGTTCAAGTGCTGGTGCAGCCTCTTGCTGCCTTGTACTTGTTTATGAGTGTTGAGGGTAATGTGAGATGATGTAGATGCCAGAGTTGATACAGTTCCAGTGGGTGTAACCTTGGCCCCTGTTTATTTACTATTAATGGCTTTGCACAGATATATTTGCATTGATATAGGATGAGGGACACCTGGTTTGACAACAATATGCATGAAAAGGATCTAGAAGCCATAGTAGGCCACATGTTGAACATGAGTCAAC
>NW_024805925.1:0-4266 GCF_019175285.1 Sceloporus undulatus
CAGATTTTTTAAAATCAAATTATAATTTTTTAAAAAAAGATGTTTAATTTCTTTTAATTAAAAATAAAAATATATATTATTTGAAAATTTTATTTAAAAAGAAATAACCTTTTAAAACCAATCTTTTACTTTAACCCCATGAAACTATGCATTTAGACTGTGCTTATGATATTGTAATTTAAATCACAATTAAAAAATAAGGTATAATTTTGATTTTGCTAGTTGCTCATGTCATAGCTGTTACCATTAGATTCAGTGATGTATGGGAACCATGCTTTATGGGTAATGCTTGTACACAAAAAAAAAAAACCATTACTAAGGATTCTGTATGGTGCGTTATAGGAAGAGGTCAATGGTGGGGGGGGGGTTACCACATTGGGTGTTGTGGCCCAAGTATGACAGTTTTATGAGGAAAGACTTAGGGAGCTGGGTATGTTTAGCCTAGAGAACAGGAGGTTAAGAGGTGAAATGATAGCCTCGTTTAAGTATTTGAAGGGGTGTCGCATTGAGGAGGGAGCAAACTTGTTTTCTGCTGCTCCAAAGACGAGAACATGGAACAGTGGATTCAAACTACAGGAAAAGAGATTCCGTCTAAGCATTAGGAGGAACTTCCTGACACTGAGAGCTGTTCAATAGTGGAACACACTCCTTCCTCAGAGATTGTGGTGGAGTCTCCTTCCTTGGAGGTCTTTAAACAGAGGCTGGATGGCCATCTGTCAGAGATGCTTTGACTGAGAGTTCCTGCATGGCAGAATAGGGTTGGAATGGATGGCCCCCGGGGTCTCTTCCAACTCTAGGATTCTATGATAGTTTGCTCTTTCTGGCCTGAATTGGAGAAATCAATGATTTATTGTGTTAAGCCCCCAAGTGTGGCTTGGGTCCATTTTCCTCCCGTTTTGGCCATGAGCAGCATCTAAACAGGTGAGTTTCGAAATGAGGCAGACCATTTCTTTCAGCCGCTGAGGACAACCCCATGGTTCCTTCTCATTGCAATCCTTCCAAAACATCCATTCCTTACTGCATTGTTTATATATCCTGCCAAGTAACTTGTTGCAGGTAAGCCTATGCCTTGTAAGGTGCATCCCTTCCTCTCCTCTAATGTTCTCTGCCCTCAGCAGTGTCACCTTTTCGGTTCCCCCAAGGTTTGAGAAGGGGCGCATCTATACCTACATCGGGGAAGTGGTGGTCTCTATGAACCCTTACAAGCAAACGGAGCTTTATGGGAAGGACATGATTGAGCATTATCGGGGCCGGGAGCTCTACGAAAGGCCGCCTCATCTCTACGCCGTGGCCGATGCCGCCTACAAGGCCATGAAGCGGAGGGCCAAAGATACCTGCATTGTCATCTCAGGTAAGTCCTGCATTGTCCTGCCTTGGAGGCATTGCTGGGGGCAAAATACCAAGCAAAGTCGGTCAGGCAAATGAGACAGTATCAGCAGAGGAGTTTACCAGCCAGGTGTATACAGTACTCAGGGTCCAGGCAGTTCAGGTCAGTGGGTACAGCAATAAATCCAAGGCATCGATCCAAAGGGGTGTTGAGTGGCATGGTCAGCCTATGATGCAAGGTCCAAGGTTTGATTCCTGGAAACACAAGCCAGGAATCAAAAGATGAAAGTGTTGCTTCCACCAGAATGGTTGGTTGTCAGCAATGATGACCTCCCAAAGGAGTTGCCGGGATATTTATGGTCTGGCAGCCTCCCGCAGTCGTTGGCTGATTAATGAGCATTTCCTGTTTCAATGCTCTAAATCATTGGTTTAGACAGGCCAAAATAAAGCTGCTTCGGGTCACTTTGGATGTATGCTGTTTAAATGATGCTAAGGACTGGAGCACAGCTTTGGCACAGCCTCTGGACTCTTTAAGATGCGTGTGTTATTTAAACAGCATACCTCCAAAATGACCTGAAGCAGCTTTATTATGGCCCGTCTGTTCAGGCCCATAGTTCCTCATGTTGTGGTGACCCCCAATGATAACATTGCGGTGTCTCGGTTCCCTGAGACCATTGGAAATATGTGTTTTCCAATAATAATAATAATAATTATTATTATTAATACCCTGTCTCCATTAAGATTGAGGTGGCTAACAACATTAAAACATCAAAATACGATAGCCCCTCCCACCCACCATACGTTCCAACCATTGAAGATTGATTATTGAAAATGTTAGATACAACAGAAATTGATAAGTCATTTCACTTTAGCTGCAATTTGGTGTGATAAACATCCTGAATTTGTGGGTTCTGTTTACATTCGAATTTAACTCTTCTTTAAATCCCGTTTTCCCGCAGGATCTCTCTAGTGTGATAAAGTTCATAGAGAGAGTTAATCTATCTTGCTTGCTTCTAATCAGAAAGTGGATGCAGAGCAGAGCGGAGGGTGAGCCCTGGGGCTGGAAAGACTGGGAGAAAAGGAGGACATTAATTAAGTAAATACACAACAGACCCTCTGGATGGAGAGTCTTTGTAAGCTGCAGGAACAAATCCATTAAATTTTGCAAATTGTAGCGCCAGGTTGGAGACTGCTCTAGTGTCCCTGTTGATGGTAACAAAATACTGACCCGGCTTGTATTCCCCTTCTCCCTGTTTTATTTTGCATTTTAGGAGAAAGTGGGGCTGGGAAGACCGAAGCCAGCAAGTACATTATGCAGTACATTGCTGCCATCACAAATCCCACCCAAAGGGCAGAAGTCGAAAGGTAAATTGACCCGATAGAGACAGATTCTTTATTCCGCCGAATTGTGTCCCTTACAGTTTCTTCCTCCGCCTCTTAATTTTTCCATCACCCACATCTTTATCTATTAGGCATGAACACGAATGAAAAACTGGAGACTAAATTTGGTAAACCTATTTTTTTATATGTCCTCTGCAGCACGTATGGTTTATGCGTCAAAATGGAAAAGTGAAAAACCAAGCAAATTTGGAGGAACAGTTATTAAAACTCTTAGATTTTATGGAAATGGATAAACTCACTTGTTTAATTAATGGACAAAATTGGGGAAAATGTAAGGAAATTTGAGAACCGTTGACAATTTTTTTTTGTATAATGTAATGTATAATGTAAAAGATATTAATTTAAATCTATGATTAATGTTATAGAGGTCACCGGAATAGAGAAACGGTGGTTGTTATGCATTTTTATCGACACAGCATATAGAGGTGACTTTAAACCTATTTAAGCTTTCAGTCTCTGATTGTTTGTTCTTGAATGAAAAATTACATGAAGGTAAAAGAAGTATGGTGTTATTGAATTAATTAAGAAGCTTTTAAGGTATGAAGTTGATACAATGCAATTGTTAATGGTGCAGTTCTGTCAGAGTACTGCGTTACAGCGTTTTAAATGTGAGTGTGAGGGTTAACGTTTTAGGGGTGTTATTGTCGCATTTGTTATTGTTGTACGTCTTGGTTTCATCTGTAAGCAATTGTATGTCGTTTTTAATAATTAATAAAATGTATTTTAAAAAATATTCTGTCTCCACTATTTTCTTCTCAGGGTGAAGAATGTGTTACTCAAGTCCAACTGCGTCCTGGAGGCCTTTGGCAACGCCAAGACCAACCGCAACGACAACTCCAGCCGATTTGGCAAGTACATGGACATCAACTTTGACTTCAAGGGGGACCCCACTGGGGGCCACATCAACAACTACCTCCTGGAAAAGGTATTATAGGAGCGGGAAGAAATGTCCTCAGATGGCAGGGGCAACCCAGAGTATTTCTCGGCCGCCCCACTTTTTCAGCTGCTTTTAAAATGTCCCAGCTTCTGTCTCTCTCCTCCTTCCTCCTTTCTTCTCAGCTTACTTCAAATACTACAGACTGAGTCCAAAGTGTAAAAGTAGTTTCAACTCAGTCAGTGTTGGGTTAAATGTCCCTTTAAGGAAATATAAAAATAATTATATGTCTGTAAATGAGGGGAAACACCAGGTGCCAATCCTTTGTAATTACCCATATATAAGCAACTACAGTCGGACCTTCTTATACACTGCTCCCTCGGGTTACGAAATTAATTCGTTCCGCAGCCGCTTTCGTAACCCGAAAAGCCTTCGTAAGCCGAATTGCCATAGGCGCTAATGGGGAAAAGCCGCGTTTCGTGCGAAAAAGCGCCGAAAAGCACCAAAAAATTTTTTCGTAACCCGAAATAAATTCGTAACCCGGAACAATTATTTCCAATGGGATTTTTTCGTATCCCGGAAATTTCGTAACCTGGGTATTTCGTATCCCGAGGTACCACTGTACATGGATTTTTTATACACGGATTCAAGCATCCACGGTTTGA
>NW_024805926.1:0-4266 GCF_019175285.1 Sceloporus undulatus
TCGGGGCCTCAGTGGCTGCCGCTCTGGACACTGAAGCCCCGATACCCCGGGGAAAGGGGCGGGTGCAGCCCACCCCAAACAGGCGGTCTGTAACCCGCCATAGTCTGCCCTTCTTATACACAGATTTTTTATACACAGATTCAAGCATCCATGGTTTGAAAATGTTCAAAAACATATAAATTTCAAATATCAAACCTTGATTTTCCATTTTTTATAAGGGACATCATTTTGCTATGTCATTATATTTAATAGGACTTGAGTATCCACGGATTTTGTTATCCACAGGGGATCTTGAAACCAAACTCCAGCATATTCCTCCCTGCCTGCAGTGGAACCTTCCTCAGGACGAGAGAGCCATTAACATTCAACTGCCTCTAGACCGTCCTCCCTGCCTGCAGTGGAACCTTCCTCAGGACGAGAGAGCCATTAACACCTTCAACTGCCTCTAGACCGTCCTCCCTCCCTGCAGTGGAACCTTCCTCAGGACGAGAGAGCCATTAACACCTTCAACTGCCTCTAGACTGTCCTCCCTGCCTGCAGTGGAACCTTCCTCAGGACGAGAGAGCCAGTACACCTCAACTGCCTCTAGACCATCCTCCCTGCCTGCAGTGGAACCTTCCTCAGGACGAGAGAGCCATTAACACCTTCAACTGCCTCTAGACCGTCCTCCCTGCAACCATCTGAGGAGTGACTTTCATCCACCAGGCCTCCCTCAGCCTAAAGAGCCTCTCTTTCCTACATCCATCTGAGGAGTGACTTTCATCCACTAGACCTCCCTCAAGGGAAAGGACCTCCCATTCCTACATCCATCTGAAGATTGAATCGGATCTATCGGGCCTGCTTCAAAGGATAGAGCTTTCCTTCCCTGCATCCATCAGCCATCTCTCCTTCCATCACTCTCAGCAGCTGGGACCTTGAGCAAAGGCTTCCAATCCCACCCCTTCCTTCTCTATTAAATCCCTTGTGCCTTGTGATACTTAGGCAATATTACCAAGTACAGTTGGCTATTATATTGCTACTTTTGTCATTATTATATTTTCTTCTTTTGATTATCGCTTACTAAATCCTTTCCTCCCATGGCTCCACGCATCTCTCCTAACTTGATCCCTATTCGACCTCTTCCTATCTCCCAGCTTCCATTCCTCTGTTCACTCTGGAACTGTCGCTCTGTTGCTCCGAAAGCGACTGCTGTCCATGATCTTTTCCTCTCTAGATCATTTAACCTTCTTGCTCTTACTGAAACCTGGCTCCCGGCCCAGGATACTGCCACCTCCGCTGCCCTTTCTTTTGGCGGTCTCTCATTCACTCACACAAGCCGCCCTGAGGGTCGAGGAGGAGGGGTCGGTATACTATTGTCCAATTCCTGCCAGTTTCAAGTTCTCTCTTTCCCCCCCCAGCTATTGTTTCTCTTCATTCGAGTCTCACTGTATTCGACTCTTTTTTCCTTTACAGCTCCGGGTTGCTGTCATCTATCGCCCTCCTGGTTCTGCTACCCAATTCCTATCTGACTTTGAATCTTGGCTGACGTTTTTTCTATCTGATACAGTCCCTTCTCTAATCCTAGGTGACTTTAATATTCACCTTGACAATCCCAACAATCCTTCTTCATCTCGCCTTAGATCCCTGTTTGCTTCTTTTGGCCTTCAGCCTCATTCTAACTCCTCAACCCATTCCTCTGGTCACTGTCTCGACCTAATTCTTGCTGCTAAGTGTGTCATTTCCGACTACCTGGCATCTGATTTTCCATTGTCTGACCATCATTTAATTTCTTTTACTCTTACTTATATCCCACCTCCTCGTCGTACTGTCCAGCGCCATTTCCGCGACCTTCAGTCTGTTAACTCTGACCATCTCAGTCAGACTTTGAATTCATCTCTCTCTTCTCTTGATCTTGGGGACTCTGCTGATTCAGCAATGTCTTTATTTAATTCCACTCTTTCTTCAACTCTTGACAGCTTTGCTCCTGTATCTGTACGTGTGTCTTCCCCCATGACTAGGCCTCAGCCCTGGCTCACTCCCACTATCAGGTACCTCCGGTCCTGCTCTCGAGCGGCTGAACGTCTTTGGAAAAAGTCTAGGGAACCGGCCGATTTCATTCATTATAAATTCATCCTTTTATCTTTTTCACGCGCTCTGTCTATGGCAAAACAGAACTATTTTAAATCACTGATCTGCGCTAATGAGAGGCGCCCGCAGCGTTTGTTCTCCTGCTTCAATACACTACTCAAACCTTCCTCTCCCCCTGTCTTCTCATCTTTTTCCCCCACTGACTTCGCCAACTACTTCATCACAAAAGTCACTACTATTCGATCTGAAATAGTTCCTCCCGACTTGCCCCCTACCACTAACCTCCTGGTACCTTCTACTAATAAACTCTCTGTGTTTCCCCCTGTTTCTCTGGATGAACTCTCTAAGCTGCTAAATTCTTCCAAACCTACTACCTGTTCTCTTGATCCTATTCCCTCCCGTCTCCTAATCTCTATAGCCCCTTCTCTTCTGCCCTCGCTCCTCTATATCTTTAATCTCTCTCTCTCTTTGGGTTCCTTCCCTTCTGACTTCAAACATGCTCTCGTTTCCCCAATTCTGAAGAAACCCTCTCTCGACCCCTCTTCTTTGTCTAGCTATCGTCCAATTTCTCTTCTTCCTTTTCTTTCTAAGGTCCTAGAACGGGTCGTTTATTCTCGCTGTATTAAGTTTCTTGAAGCCAATTCCATCCTAGACCCCTTCCAATCTGGCTTCCGCCCACGGCACTCTACAGAGACAGCCCTCACCAAGATCTCAAATGATCTCTTGCGGGCCAAGGCAAACGGCCTCTACTCTATTCTCATTCTTCTCGATTTGTCTGCAGCCTTTGACACTGTTGATCACTGTCTCCTGGTCGATTTACTTTCTGACCTTGGGTTCGCCAACTCTGCTCTCGACTGGTTTAAATCTTACTTGTCAGATAGATCTTTTGCAGTGGTCACGGGTGGTCAGACTTCATCCTCTGTTCCGCTATCTGTTGGAGTTCCCCAGGGCTCTGTCTTGGGTCCCCTTCTGTTCTCTCTATACACACTGTCTCTAGGTAAACTCATCAGTTCTTTTGGTTTCTCCTATCATTTGTATGCCGACGACACTCAGCTGTATCTCTCCACCCCTGACCTTTCGATGGGGCTTGAACAGCAAGTTTCTTCTTGTCTGACTGCCATCTCTCAGTGGATGCGGCTTCGGCGCTTGAAGCTCAACATGTCTAAGACTGAGCTTCTCGTCTTTCCACCTAAACCCACCCTTCATTATTCCTTTTCTGTTTCTGTCGACGACACTTCTATTCAACCGGTTCATCAAGCCCGCAGTCTTGGCTTCATTTTTGACTCTTCCCTGTCATTTATTCCCCAGATCCAGGCCACCGCAAAGACCTGTAGATTCTTTCTCCACAACATTGCCAAGATCCGTCCATTCCTCTCAATCTCTACTGCCAAGACTCTAGTCCATGCCCTAGTGGTTTCGCGACTAGATTATTGTAACCTCCTTCTAACAGGGCTTCCTCTTTCACACCTCCATCCTTTAATCTGTGTCCAGTATTCAGCTGCCCGTATTGTCACATCCGCTCGCCGCTTTGACCATGTTTCTCCTCTTTTATCCTCCCTTCATTGGCTCCCCTTCCCCTTTCGCATCCGGTACAAGCTTTTGTTACTGACTTTCAAAGCCCTCCATGGGTTGGCCCCTCCTTACTTATCTGACCTTCTTTCTCCATACATTCCTACTCGCACCCTCCGCTCTGGTAGTCAGGGTCTCCTGTCACAATGTAGGACTACCACTGCCCCCTCCCGAATTCGTCCCTTCTCGCTTGCTGCCCCTTACTCCTGGAACCTTCTTCCCCCACATGCACACCTCATCACTTCTCTGCCCAGTTTCAAAACTGAATTAAAGACTATATTGTTTAGAGAAGCATTCCCAGAGGTGAGCCCCTCTCTGACCCAGGAAGCCTCCTTCTAACCATCCATCAAGAAGCCAAGCCCTTCCTCCAGTCCATCTGCCTTGGTCCAGGCCTCGGAGGTGGAAAAGATCTGCTGGACCTGATCCTATTCCCCACCACCACTCCCTTCTCCTTTTGTGTCGTGTCTTCTTAGATTGTAAGCCTGAGGGCAGGGAACCGTCTGACTAAAAAATTGATGTACAGCGCTGTGTAAACTTACAGCGCTTTATAAATAAAGGATAATAATAATAATAATAATAATAATATAACAAGGGCCCACTGTATTATGCTGGAAAAGTTAAGAACAAGCA
>NW_024805927.1:0-4265 GCF_019175285.1 Sceloporus undulatus
AAGATTCAGACCAAGGATTCAGATCAAGGATTCAAATGAAGGTCACTTCCACGGATTCTGATCTGGGGTAAGACCAAGGATTCACATCACGGTTCAGACCAGTGATTCAGGTCAAGGTTTAGACCAAGCATTGAGATCAAGGCTTAGACCAAGGTTTCAGATCACAGTTCAGACCAAGGATTCAAATCAAGATTTAGACCAAGCATTGAGATGAAGTCTCCCACCAAGGATTCATATCAAGTTTCAGACAAGGGATTCAGATCAAGGTTCAGACAAAAGATTCAGATCACGGTTCAGACCAAGGATTCAGATCAAGGTTTACACCAAGCATTGATATCAAGGCTCGGACCAAAGTTTCAGAAACAAGGATTCAGACAAAGATTCAGTCCAAGGATGCAGATCAAGTTTCAGACAAGGTATTCAGATAAAGGTAAAGTCCAGGATTCTGATGAAGCTTCAGACCGATTAAGACAAAGGTCTGAACCTTCATCTAAATCCTTGGTATGAATCCTTGGTTTGAACCAATGTCTGATTCCTTGCTCTGAACCTTGATGTGAATTCTTGGTCTGAACCTTTGTCTGAATCCTTGGTCAGAACCTTGAACTGAATCCTTGGTCTTAACCTTGATCTGAATCTTTGGGCTGAAACTTGATCTGAATCCTTGAAGTGAACCTTGATCTGAATCTTTGGGCTGAACCTTGATCTGAATCCTTGCAAGTGAACCTTGATCTGAATCCTTGGTCTTGACCTTGATCTGAAACCTTGTTCTGAACTGTGATCTGAAACTTTTGTCCGAGCCTTGATATCAATGCTTGGTGTAAACCGTGATCTGAATCTTTTTTCTGAACCTTGATCTGAATCCTTGGTCTGAACCGTGATGTGAATCCTTGGTCTGAACCCAGATCATAATCCTTGGTAGTGTACTTAATTTGAATCCTGCTTCTGCACCTTGATCTTAATCCTTGGTCGGAAACTTGATCTGAATCGTTGGTCTGAACCTATGTCAGAATTCTTGTTCTTATCATTTGTCTGAATCCTTGGTCTGAATCATGATCTGAATCCTTGGTCTGAACCTTTTTCTGAATCCTTGGTCTGAACCTTGATCTGAATCGTTGGTCTGAATCTTTTTCTGAATCCTTGGTCTGAATCTTTGTCTGATCCTTGATCTCAATGTTTGGTCTAAACCTTGATCAGAATCCTTGGTCTGAACCTTTGTCTGACTCCTTTGCCTGAATCCTTGGTCTTGACCTTGATCTGAATCACTTGTCTGAAACTTGATTGAATCCTTCCTCTGAATCTTTGTCTGAATCCTTGGTCTTGACCTTGATCTGAATCACTTGTCTGAAACTTGAGTGAATCCTTCCTCTGAATCGTTGTCTGAATCCTTGGTTTGAACCTTCCTCTGAATCCTTTCTCTGAATACACAGGGGAAAAATAAATAAATACACCTTACCAAGGATTCAGAGTAAGGATTCAGACAAAGGTTCAGACCAAGGATTCAGATCAAGGTCTGGAACAAGGATTCAGACACGGTTCAGATCAAGGTTTCAGATCAAGTTTAAGACCAAGGATTAAGGTTCAGACCAAGCATTCAGATCAAGGTTCAGACCAAGGATTCAATTCAAGGTTCAAGACCAAGGATTCAGACAAAGGTTCAGAGCAAGGATTCAGGCAAAGCTTCAGATCAAGGACTCAGATCAACCTGTAGACCAAGGATTCACACCAAGAATTTCGACAAAGGTTCAATCCAAGGATTCAGATCAAGGTTCAGCCCAAAATTCAGATCAAAGTTAAGATCAAGGATTCAGGTCAAGGGTCAGTTCAAGGATTCAGATCAAGGTTCACTGCAAGGATTCAGATCAAGATTCAGCCCAAAGATTCAACTCAACATGCACACGAAGGATTCAGACAAATCTTCACACCAAGGATTCAGACAAAGGTTCAGAGCAAGGACTCAGACAAAGGTTCAGATTAAGGACTCAGATCAACTTTCAGACCAACAATTCAGACCAAGGATTCAGATCAAGGTCCGGACAGATGATTCAGATCCAAGTTCAAACCAAGGATTATGATCAAGGTTCAGTCCAAAGGTTCAGATCAAGGTTCAGACGAAGGATTCAGATCAACATGCAGACCAAGGATTCACACCAAGAATTTCGACAAAGGTTCATAACAAGGATTCAGTTCAAGGTTCTGACCAAGGATTCAGACAAAGGTTCAGATCAAGTGTTCACATCAAGGTTCAGACCAAGGAATCAGACATTGGTTCAAACCAAGGATTCATACCAAGGATTTATATGACGGTTCAGACCTTTGTCTTAATCGGTCTGAACCTTCATCAGAATCCTGGACTTTACCTTTATCTGAATACCTTGTCTGAAACTTGATCTGCATCCTTGGACTGAATCTTTGTCTGAATCCTTGGTCTTGACCTTGATTAGATACCTTGTTCTGAACTGTGTTCTGAAACCTTGGTCTGAGCCTTGATCTCAATGCTTGGTCTAAACCTTGATCTGAATCCTTGGTCGGAACCGTGATCTGAATCTTTTGTCTGAACCTTGATCTGAATCTTTTGTCTGAACCTTGATCTGAATTCCTTGTCTGAAACTTGATATGAATCCTTGGTGAGAGCCTTCATCTCAATGCTTGGTTTAACCTTGATCTGAATCCTTGGTGTTAACCCAGATCATAATACTTGGTAGTGTACAGTACTTAATTTGAATCCTGCTTCAGAACTGTGATCTGAAACCTTGGTCCGAGCCCTGATATCAATGCTTGGTGTAAATCTTGATTGAATCCTTGGTCTGAACCTTGATATGAATCCTTGGTGCAAGCCTGGATCTGAATCCTTGATCTGAATCCTTGGTCTGTACATTGATCTGTATCTTTGGTCTGAACCTTGATCTGAATCCTTGGTGGGAAACTTGATCTGAATTGTCTGAACCTTTGTCAGAATGCTTGCTCTCATCATTTGTGTGAATCCTTGGTCTGATCCTTCAATACTTGATCTAAACCTTTGTGTGAATCCTTGTTCTGAACCATGATCTGAATCTTTGGTCCGTGCCTTGATCTCAAGGCTTGGTACAAGTGTTGATCCGAATCCTTGCTCTGAACCTTGATCTTGGTATAAACCTTGATCTGAATGCTTGGTCTGAATCTTATACTTATTGGAAATCTTACACTTATATGAACCTTGGTCAGAACCTTGATCTGAATCCTTGGTCTGAATCCTTAGTCTGAACCTTGATCTGAATCCTTGGTCTGTCCATTGATCTAAATCCTTGGTCTGAACTTTGATCTGAAACCTGTGTCTGAATCTTGATATGAATCCTTCGTCTGAACCGTGATGTGAATCCTTGGTCTGAACTTTGATCTGAATCCTTGGTCGGAAACTTGATCTGAATTGTCTGAATCTTTGTCAGAATGTTCTCATCATTTGTGTGAATCCTTGGTCTGATCCTTGAACTGAATACTTGATCTGAACCTTTGTGTGAATCCTTGTTCTGAACTGTGATCTGAATCTTTGGTCCGTGCCTTGATCTCAAGGCTTGGTACAAGTGTTGATCTGAATCCTTCCTCTGAACCTTGATCTTGGTATGAACCTTGATCTGAATGCGTGGTCTGAATCTTACACATTGGAAATCTTACCCTTATATGAACCTTGGTCTGAACCTTGATCTGAATCCTTGGTCTGAACCATAGTCTGAATCCTTGGTCTGAACCTTTATCTGAAACCTTGGTCTGAACCTTTTTCTGAATCCTTGGTCTGAACCTTGATCTGAATCCTTGGTCTGAATCTTTGTGTGAATCCTTGGTCTCTACATTGATCTGAATCCTTGGTTTGAAACTTGATCTGAATCCTTGGTACAAACCTTGATCCTTGGTCTGAACTTTGATCTCAAACCTGTGTCTGAATCTTGTTATGAATCCTTCATCTGAACCGTGATTTGAATCCTTGGTCTGAACCTTGATCTGATTCCTTAGTCGGAAACTTGATCTGAATTGTCTGAACCTTTGTGAGAATGCTTGTTCTCATCATTTGTGTGAATCCTTGGTCTGATTCTTGAACTGAATACTTGATCTGAACCTTTGTGTGAATCCTTGGGGCCATTCAGACTACAAAAAAACCCGGTTTTCAAAGCGTTCTTGCATGTGAAGTTCATACTCACCCCGAATCTCACACAAGCGAATCCGAGGCTTGCACACCCTTTCCGTGGTAAATGGCCGGTAGCGCGGTGTTTTTGAAATTGATTTATAAACCATTT
>NW_024805928.1:0-4265 GCF_019175285.1 Sceloporus undulatus
CTTGTTAAAATATATACTAAATGAAGCCATGGGAATCTCAATAATGTACACACCAATTTCTAGTCATCTATAAAGTCGCCTTGCAAACTTAGAAATGTTGGAAACCGATCAATAAAGTTGTTGTCCTGAGCTTGCTAGCTCCTCCAAATGACCTGAAGATCAGCTATTATGAAAGAGGGAGAAACCCGCATCTTCTTCCGCTTTCTCCACCCCATGTGTAAATTTATGCACCTCTTTCACGGCCATGGATATTCACAGTTTTCCCCTTTAAAAGACCCAATGGTTGTAATCTTTCACAGCAGATATATTACAGAGGTACCCCGGGTTACGAATTTAATTCGTTCCGCCGCCGCTTTCGTAACCCGAAATACTTCACAAGCCGAAAAACCCATAGGCGCTAATGGGGAAAAGCCGCGATTTCGTGTGAAATAGCGCCGAAAAGCACCAAAATTTTCTTCGTAACCCAAAATAACCTTCGTAACCCAGAACAGTTATTTCCTATGGGATTTTTTTGTATCCCGGAAATTTCGTAACGTGGGTATTTCGTATCCCGGGGTACCACTGTATATGGGAATCAGTTCAAGCAAAATCCCACCAGGAAGGTGCCCTAAATGTGTTTTACACCGCGTATAGGCTGGTGGGTGTTTTCGAGCGTTTACAAGTACGCTGATGACACCCAAATATGTTTCTCTACGTCTCGGACTGACACAGTAACTAAGGATGGCATCTCTCCTCTGAACGACTGTTTTAAGGCAGTAATGGACTGGACAAGGGAAAACAAACTCAAAATGAATCCAGGTAAGATGGAGGTACTTGCTATAGGGGCCCCTAATCCAGGAAAGGAGATATGTCAACTAGTTCTGGATGGGGTCACTCTTCCCCAGAAGGACTGTGTCTGCCACTTGGGGGTGCTCCTGGACTCGTCTCTCCAATTGACAGCACAGATAGACGCGACAGTCAGGAGTGCCTGCTATCAGTTTCGGCTGATATGCTAGCCGTGACCGTTTCTGGAGCCGGGTGCCCTAGAACCAGTGGCACATGAGCTGGTAGCCTCTCGACTGGACTTCTGCAATGAGCTCTACCTTGGGTTACCCTTGTTTCACGTTCAGAAACTGCAATTGGTACAAAATATAGCAGCCAAATTGTTTGCTGGAACACCTGGAACCAACCACATAGCACCTGCACTGAAATCTCTTCATTTCCTGCCAAGTCGTTTCCTGACACAATACAAGGTGTTGGTTATAGGCTTGGTACAAGCATTGCTCCATGTAGAGCGCATTACAGAAATCTTAGCGAGAGGTTACCAGAGCATGTACCACAGTTTCAAGGTCCCTTTGGCCCAGGTAGGGTCGCAGCTGGCGTATCAACCGAAGTTGATAGCAAGCACTTCTGACTGTGGCATCTACTTGAGATGTCAACTGCAGAGACGAGTCCAGAAGTACTCCTAGACTGCGAACTTCGTCCTTCACGGGAAGTGTGACCCCATTCAGGACAGGTAGATAAATTTCCTTCCCCGGGCCTGGGGAACCTATCACCAGTACTTCCGTTTCCTCTGGATTCAAACTGAGTTTGTTTTCCCTCATCCAGCCCTTTACCGACTCCAGGAAGGTGTTCAGAGGAGAGACCCCATCCTTAGTCACTGAATCAGTCGGGGGCACAGAGAAGCATATTTGGGTGTCATCAGCATACTGATAACACTGCGCCCCGTGTCTCCGGATTATCTCTCCCAGCGGTTTCACGTAAATGTTAAAGAAAGTGGGGGACAAAATAGCACCCTGAGGGACACCAAACGTGAGTTCCTTCTTAGAGGAGCAAGTGTCCCCCAACTGCACCATCTGGAATCTGCCCGAGAGGTAGGATCGAAACCACAGTGCCCTCGATGCCCAACTCCCTCAGGCATTCCAGAAGGATACCATGGTCAATTGTATCGAAAGCCGCTGAGATGTCTAAGAGCACCAACAAGGTCACACTTCCCCTGTCGATACCCAGACGGAGATCATCGACTAAAGCGACCGTGGCAGTCTCAATTCCATAACCCGCTCTGAAGCCAGTTTGAAATGGGTCCGTATAATCGGTTTCATCCAAGACAGCTTGGAGTTGGAAGGCAACCGCTCTCTCGATCACCTTATCTAAAAATGGCAATAGTGAAACCGGCCTATAGTTGTTTCTTATCAGGGGAAGTTCTGGACACCTCTACAATTGTCTCTGATGAAGTGCCAGCGTCGAGATCAGCCCTTATCCGAGAGATTTTATCTGCGAAGAAGTTGTTA
This sequence comes from Sceloporus undulatus, assembly GCF_019175285.1. NCBI lineage: Eukaryota > Metazoa > Chordata > Lepidosauria > Squamata > Phrynosomatidae > Sceloporus > Sceloporus undulatus. The sequence goes on from NW_024805928.1 coordinate 2,271, forward strand.
AAGTTGTCACAGCAGGCCTTAGTTGGTTCTAAGATAGGGTTCAGGGCGGGGGTGAGCTGAGTTAGCTCCCTAACCACCCGGAACAGCTTTGCTGGATGCGACTCTGCAGACGCAATCCGTGCAGCATAGAAAGAATGTTTTGCTGCACCTATTGCCACTCCATAAGACTTCAAAAGAGCCTGATGGAGTGTCTTATCGGACAAACGGTGGTGTCTCCGCCAGCTGCTTTCGAGTCGTTGCACAGCCCGCTTCATTTCCCTGACATCTTCCGTGTACCAGGGTTTCTTATTAGAAGTGGGCCGGAAAGGACGCTTAGGAGCGATGCTGTATATAGCCCTGGAAAGGTCATTATCCCAGATGTCAGTCAGGGCATCAACAGAGTCGCTGTCAGATCCAACCATAAGTCCCTCTAAGGCTTTTTGGAACCTTTTGGGTTCCATCAGCTTTCGAGGGTGAACCATTCTAATAGGTCCTCCACCCCCGGGGGGGATTAAGGTAGATGCCTTAAGTCGAATCTCAACCAGGAAATGATCTGTCCATGATAGGGCAGAGGTACCACCAACCTCTGCCCACGGATTGTCCCCGTCCGTGCTAAAGACGACATCGAGCGTATTACCCGCTCAATGCGTTGGACCCGAGACTAATTGGGACAGGCCCATAGCCATCATGGAAGCCATGAACTCCCGAGCTGCACCTGTCAGATCTTGAGAGCCAGCCTCGAAAGGGATGTTGACGTCCCCCAGAACAAGAAGTCTGGGGGACTCGAACACCAGTTCCGAGACCAGCTGTGTCAGCTCGGCCAGGGAGTCTGTTAGCACACGGGGTGGATGGAAGACTGTCCCTAGCCTTCAGGGTCAGGTAAATACACTCAATGAAGTCCATCTTCCGGACGGGGTTCATAGTTAGGGTAAGAGTGTTTTTATGGACAAAGACAACACCTCCACCCCCACCCCCGCCCACATAACCTGGTGTGCTCCTTAACAACATACCCGGCTGGGAGAGCCTGTGCCCACACTGCAGTACTCTTGGCCCCCCAGCCAGGTCTCAGTAATGCAAGCCAGGTCACAGTTCCTATCCTGCAGAAGGTCGTGAATAATGTGGATCTTATTCTTGATTGACCTGGCATTGCACAGCAGCAGAGACAGTGTCTGTGGTACGATTGGACTGACCCTCGGTTCTATTGGGTTAGCAGGGTGGATGGAGGGCAGAATAGGTATTAAGTATCGATCCTGTCTTCCCTTATATTGTGATTCCACCCTCCTACCGCTATATCTCCCCTTGCCCCACACTACTTCAGTTTGAGCTACGTCAGCACGATCAAAATTCACAATACACCCCACCTCTCCACCAATCCCATAACCAGTGTGTGACATAATTAATAGCTGGAGGAGAACCTGGATTAAGGACATTCCTCAAGCTATCACAAATTTATCCAATCACATACACCAACCCACTTAGCCCCACTTCAGTGCTCCTCAGGGCCGATAACACAAACCAGGTCCTGGGGCACAAAGCAAAAACAAACGCACATACGCCGAGTCCTGGGGTTGGAAACGGGGAGGGAGCCGGCGAACGCAGTTGTAGAGCAACATATGGATTATTGTTCTGCAGCGTCCCTTGGGTTCAGCAGGCAGAGTCCTCCGGGGGACCTGTATTGGAGGGGAGGGGTCCAGCAAGCCGGCTTTTGAGTGTGCCGCTCTCACCAGCACACCCCTCGCAGATGTTAAAGCGATCAGGCTCCACAGTTGTTCCTACACAGGAGTTGCACAGCTGAGCAGCTCCCTGCAGTGTCCCCTGGGTTCAGCAGGCAGAGTCCTCTGAGGGGCTTGTATTGGAGGGGAGGGGTGTGCTACCAACACCATTGTATTTAATTGGACTTGAGCGTCCATGGATTTTGCTATCCATGGGGGATCCTGGAACCAAACCCCAGCAGATAACAAGGACACACAGTAATAATAATAATAATAATAATAATAATAATAAGAAGAAGAAGAA
>NW_024805929.1:0-4265 GCF_019175285.1 Sceloporus undulatus
GTTATATTAAAGAAATATCCTGAGAGATATAGTTAGCCTGAGTAGCACAGATATTAGTTTGACTTAAGAAAATATTCTTTATAAAGTCGGTGTGAATGTCCTTAAAGATGGTAACACTGAAATTCTGTGGAGATTTGTGTAAGGAAACCATTTCTATAACCATCATAACTAAGAAGAAACCTTACCATCTGAAAAAGCGGCTGCCTGACTTCTCAGGCCGGCCGCTTTGCTGAAGGGAGCCGGCGCGGCTCCCTGGCCCCAACTTCCGGGTTGGGGCCTGCCCTCCGCCCCGATTGGTGGCGCGGGCTGGAAGGGCCTGCCTCTTCCTCCCGGGCCGCTCTAGTAAGGGCGGAGGAAGTTCCTATGGTTGGGGCTCCAGTCCTCCAGGGCGGCTCATTGGATGGGGCCGCTTTGGAGGAGGAGCCTCGGCATAGGCTGTTGGGCGGGGCAGTGGCTATATATTGGCCACGAGGCCGGGCCCCGCAGCCATTTGCCGCTCGGCTCTGCATGTGAACAGAGCCGAGCATTCAAGGGAGGCCGGCATAGGGAGTGCGTCTCCCCCTCCCTTTAGGGGTTTTTTGGCCCCTTGCAGCGGCGGACCGCGGGTGGAGGACGTCTCCTCCTCCCTGTTTCCCCCTCTTTTGTCCCTAGTCAGGGTCTGGGGGTAGCGCCCGCCATTTTGAACAGGTTGGTGGCTGGGGCTCTATTTGTCTTGCCCCCTGTGAGCTCCTGCTGCCCTTTATCCCCCTCTTTTTGAGGTCCTGGTTCCTGTCCCTGCTTTTGCTCATTTCACCTCTGTTTTTTCTTGGGGCTATTGAGCTTATATGTTAGATATACTGCTCTGGGCTTTGGAGGCTCATTATCCTTTTCCAATTATAATAATTTTCTTTTTCACTGTCAATTTTTTCTACAGTCATTGGTTTTAAGAATTTGTTTTGAGCTGACTCCTCTTGACTCTAGAGGCTTGTTTTTCTGCTGTTTTTTGGTCAATTATATTGGGCCTTTTTTTGGTGCCAACATGCCACCCAAGCCTCCTTCCACTGCATCCTCCTCACGCCCTTCCACCAGAGGCTTATCAGGTGCTCCTAGAAAGTCATGGGCTTCCCCATCTTTGGCCTCCAGGTCTCCCACAGCTGTGGCTGTTTCTGCACATGGCCAGAATCCCTCTGACATGGCTTCTTCTGAGTCACCAGTGGCTCCATCTCAGCCACCGAGTGGCCTGTCGCCAGAAGCAGCTGCGGCCTTATCTCGTTCAATTACAGACCTGATTCAGCAAGCGATCACATCGTCTCAAGCTGGCTCTTCTGATATATCTGCACTACCATCTTCCCAATCGGTGAGGGCTCCGGTCTTGACCAGCTCTTCTAGCAGCAGTTCCAGTTCTTCCTCCTCTTCGTCTTCTGATGAAGATGACCCACTCAGTGGAGTTTCAACATCTGAAAGGCGTAAGAAAAGGAAGAAGAAGCGCAGAGCCAAGAAACGACGTCAACGTGCCCGTTTGGCTGGTGCTTCGCAGGTCATTCTTGCAGGTGCTGCGATTTCTGAAGTTCCTTGCGGGAGGGATGGTTATTGGGTTGAACACGCTTTGGTTCCAGGTCTGCCTAAGTGGGCCATTAAGCGTCGTGCCTGGCGCCCTGGTCTCCAGGGTGTTTGGGTCGACCCCCAAGCAGCAGATATTCCAGCATGTGCGACCGGTGAGAGGCCTCCCGGTTCTCATTTACCTAAAAAGGTCAGGAAGCTGATTCTTCGAGGATGCTACGTTGACGTTTTCACCCTCCTGCCGCCGAAAGGTCAAGATGCAGTAGCCGTAACATCCACCAAAAAGACCAAAAATGAACCTAAAGTGGCTTCGGTTGAACACACCTTCGCAAATTGGCTTGAAGGTTTTGTGGTGTTCAAATCTGTGGTAGCCATGGCATTCCCTGAGAGAGCATGGCATCTGGATAGCCATCTGGCTAATGTTTTACGAGCTAAGTCCTTTGCTGGAGACTTAGCTGCTATTGCATATGATGCCGCTTTCAGACAGCATGCTTCTCAAAACTCTAAAGAACGTTGGGACACTCTACATAACGAAATTTGGTTGTTGGAAGTGGGGACATTGGCTAAGGCCAAAGGTCCTCAAAAAGGGCCTGGTTCTAAAGGGTTTCGGCGTTATTCTTGTTGGGATTTTAATGCTGGCAGGTGTACACGACAACAATGCAAATATGAACACTCTTGTGAAATTTGTAAAGGTTCACATCCTAAGTTTTCTTGCTCACGTGCTAACCTTTCTTCTCAGCCCTTTCGTTCAGGGCGCTCTGCACAGTCATCATCCGGCAGAAAAGAAGGTTCATCTTCCTCAGATGTCGGCGTGCCAGGGGGCCTTAAATAATGATGCTGTTGTTTTCCCTTCTTTTCAGATGGCTTGCACTCCTGTTAGACCTGCTGCACTGATTCCTCTACTTGCTGCCTATCCTAATAAGGAAGCAGCTAGAACTCTAGCTGATGGTTTTTCTTATGGTTTTCGTATCCCAGTTGCTTCTTTCCCGTCCCATTCCAACCCTCGTAACCTTAAATCTGCCAGGGACCAGCCAGAGGTTCTGCGGGCAAAGATCCTGAAGGAGATTGAAGCGGGTAGAGTTGAAGGTCCTTTTCCTTCCCCTCCTTTTTCCAAGTTTCATGTTTCTCCTTTAGGGGTTGTTCCAAAGAAGGTGCCGGGTGAATTCAGGATCATTCACCATTTATCACATCCTCCGGGTTCTTCTGTTAACGATGCCATTCCTTCTGAGTTGTGTACTGTAAAATACGCTTCTTTTGATCAGGCTGTTCATTTGGTCAAAGCTTGTGGTAAAGGTGCCCTTATGGCAAAATGTGATATACAGTCTGCTTTTCGCTTATTGCCTGTTCACCCCAATGACTTTCCGCTCCTTGGTTTCAAATTTGCTGATAACTGGTACTTTGACAAGGCCATGCCAATGGGCTGTTCTATTAGTTGCTCAGCATTTGAGATGTTTAGTACGTTTCTTGAATGGGAGTTAAAACGTCGGGCAGCCTCTCCTCTTGTCACCCACTATCTTGACGATTTTCTTTTTGTAGGGCGTGCACACTCCAATGAGTGTTCCAGGTTGCTCACTATTTTTTCTGATCTAACAAAAAGTATTGGTGTCCCATTGGCTGCTGACAAAACTGAAGGGCCTTCCACATCCCTCACCTTTTTAGGGATACGTTTAGATTCGGTTAAAGGTATCTCTTGCCTCCCTTCAGATAAGCTGTCTGCTCTTAGGACCCTTCTTCAAGAGGCCTTGTTGGCTCAAAAAGCCACATTAAAGCAGGTACAGTCCATCTTGGGACATCTTAATTTTGCCTGCAAGGTTATCTCTCCTGGTCGCGCCTTTTGCGCTAGTATAGCCAGGTCCTTGGCTGGACCGCGCCTTCCCCATCATCACATCAGGTACACAAAAAGCATGAAGGATGATTTTAGAGTGTGGCTTCAATTCCTTCAGGACTTCAATGGAGTTGCCATATGGCAAAGGTCCTGGGCTCTTCAGGACCATTTACAGGTTCATTCAGATGCCGCTGGTAGTGTGGGGTTCGGGATTTACTTTCAGGGACATTGGTGTGCAAAAAAAATGGCCCTCTGAGTGGACAGGCCAGGACATTTTGAGAGATATGACTTTTCTAGAACTGTTCCCCATAGTTGCTGCCATTCACATCTGGTGCCTAGATTTCAGTAACAAAAAAGTTTGCTTTTGGTGCGACAACCAAGCGGTTGTTTCTGTGGTTAATTGTCAATTTTCTAAATCAGAAAGGGTTATGTCACTGGTCAGAAAACTTGTTTTGTGCTGTCTCTATAATAATATTACGTTTTCAGCTCGTTTTGTACCGGGGTTACAAAATAATGTTGCCGACGCCCTCTCTCGTCTACAGGAAGACAGGTTCCGCCAGCTGGCCCCCGAAGCAGATCTAGAACCGACCCCTTTCCCAGAATTCCTTTGGCAGGTTGGCTGCATGAAATAATGCAGGGTGTTCTAGAGTCGGTCGCTCCTTCTACTCTCAAAGTGTACAAGCGAGCCATCACGAAACTATGGGAATTTTTTCGATCGGTTGGTATGGAGTCAAGATGGCCAGTTGACTCAGCTATTGTTATGCAGTTTATGGTTTGGTTAAAACGGACCAATTGTGTGCCAAAAACTATGGCTATTCACTTGGCCGGGATCACATTTTTCTCAAAGGCTGCTCGTTTTGCCGATCCTTGTTCTTCTTTTCTGGTTCGAAAGGCGCTAGAA
>NW_024805930.1:0-4264 GCF_019175285.1 Sceloporus undulatus
TGAGAACCCAAAATTTGCTGTTAGAAATACGGTCTATATATCTGGAGGGTGCCAAACTGGAAAAGGCTAGGTTGGAGTCTAAGAGAAACTTTTCACAGAAATGACCATCTTTGGGAAGCTTCAGGCCATAGCTTGCCAAATCATTTTTTCCAAACTACATTTCCCAGAACCCCATGGTCAATGTGGCCTGTTCCTTGGAAGTCTTTTAACGGAGTCTGGATGGCCATCTGTCAGGGATTCTTTGATTTGGATTTCCTGCATAGCAGAATGGGGTTGGACTGGATGGTCCTTGTGGTCTCTTCCAACTCTACCATTCTATGATTCTGTTATTCTGTCCTGACTGGGAGATGCTATGAGCTGTAATCTGAAAAGGTCCCATTTCCATGATTGTCTATATTAAGTATCTTTTCAGTTTTCATTGACCAGGTCAGGCCTATCCCAAGCCCTGAAATTTCTGAGCCAAAACCTACAAATGTCCTCTAGTGATGTTACAGGTGGCAGGCCCTGACACTGACATTAAGCAGATATTAAATGTCACCCATAGCAGCACAACATTCAAGTAGAATCATAGAATCATAGAATCATAGAGTTGGAAGAGACCACAAGGGCCATCCAGTCCAACCCCCTGCTATGCAGGAAATCACAAGCAAAGCATCCCTGACAGATGGCCATCCAGCCTCTGCTTAAAGACCTCCACAGAAGGAGACTCCACTACACTCCGAGGGAGTTTATTCCAATGTCGAACAGCCCTTACTGTCAGGAAGTTCCTCCTAATGTTGAGGTGGAATCTCTCTTCCTGCAGCTTGGATCCATTGTTCTGTGTTCTAGTTCTGGAACAGCAGAAAACAAGCATCATAGAAACATAGAAAGAAACAATGAAAATACAGATGTAAACAACTCTCTGTCGAGTGTGTGCTCTCACCTTGAGATTCTTTCCCTGCCTCTGAGAACTAGAGAAGAGGGTCCTGATGACCTTATAATTCAGGACCAAGCCTTATAATTTATAACCCTGAAGCTGTTTTGATAACATGCTCTTTCTCATATCAGGTGGCACCCTAAATAGAGGGTGACACCACTGCTCCTGAAACACCTTACTATTGGCAGAAACACCTATCTCTTGGCAGAGTTGGCGTTCATCTGCTTCCCTTTGAAATGCTTCAAGAGATGGTGGGAGTGGGGTGAAACTCAGTCAGATGGCAAAGGAGAGGACCCAGAATTATTTAAATTACAATTTGAATTTTTTTTAAAAATTAAAAAATGAAATTTGAAAATAATTCTTTTTAAAATGTATTTTAAAACATCACGCTTTAACCAAATCTTCACTATGTATATGTCAATACATTTAAGTGGTGTGTATGATATTGCAATTTGAAGGTAAAACTTTAATTTTGCTAGTTGTTTATAGATCACAGCTGTGGTGTGTGGGGATTACAATTTGTGAGTAACATTAGAGCACAAAAGCATGACTAAGGATTCTGTGTGGCGTGAAATGGGAGGAGGTCAATGGGGGGGTGACACCATGAGTTACACGTCAGGTGACACCAGCCCTAGTGATACTCCTGCCAGGGGGGGGGTTTCCATGGCTGAGGGGGGATTTGAACCCTGGTCCAGAGTCATTGCCCAGCACTGACCCTGGATGGCAAAACAGAGAGACAAAAACCCTGGTTGCTCTTGCAGTCCCCATCCAGAATCCACTTCAGAGGCACATTTGATTTGAAAGAAGAGAAGATTATAATGATCAATGTTCTGGTTGTAGGACGAAGCGAAGGCTCTGGAGGAAGAAATGGACGCTCCTCTGTGTGGGAAACCTGATGAAGAAGAGGAGGAGACACCACAGTGGGTGGTAAGTATTCATTGCTATCACTCATTTCATAGAATCATAGAGTTGGAAGAGATTGCAAGGGCCTCCCAGTCCAGCCCCCTTCTGCCATGCAGGAAATCCCAATCGAAGAGGTACAGTCCCCGATTCCCCTTGGCCCTTTTGTGCCTGGAGTGTTTGCTCTTTGTGCAGTTAAAATAAAAGTGTGTAGGGTGGGGGGGGGGGGGCATGGGGATATGGTAGCCTTGCTGCTGTCAGAGAATCCTAGAACCCTAGAGTTGGAATCCAGCCCAGCCCCATTCAGCCATGCAGGAACTCTCACTCGAAGCATCCCCTGTGGCAGAAGAAGGCCCTCCATCCTCTGCTGAAAGGCCTCCAAAGAGGGAGACTCCACTAGACTCCAAGGGAGTTTGTTCCACTGTCGAACGGCCCTTTGGGAGTTTCCTGTAGATGTAGAAGAGCTCTTACTGAAGCTTTCGTTTCTCTCTCTCTCTGTTGAGGCTGCAGGGGCTGCGTCTGCCTGGCGACAAGTGACGTCATTGAAGCCTGGCTTGCAGAAGTGTCTGCTGCTCGCCTTTTCCTTTGCCCGGCGGAGGAGTCTTGCGGAGAGCCCGGGGGCCCCTCCAGCATCTGAGCCCAGCAGCGGGGGCCAGGGGGGCGCCATGGGGCCTCTCCTGCGCCTGGGGCTGGCGGCCATGCTGCTGCTGCTGGGGGGCTCCGGGGCACTAGCCTCTCCCCCGCCCAGCTCCCACGGTGAGCGCTTTCGCTTTCCTCCTCTTGCCCTGCTTCCCCTGGCTGAGGGGGCTTCCTCCTGGGGGCGCCCCTCATCCAGACCCCGGCAGCAGGGAGAGGGAGGGAGGGCCTTTTGGGGTTGGTGGCTAGGCAGATAATAATGCTTAATAATAATTATTATTAAATAATAATAACTGGAAGAAAGAAGCTGGCAGCAGGAGCCCTCCTAGGCTGAACTCTTCTTCCTCATATACATATTATTATTATTGTTGTTGTTGTTGTTGTTGTTGTTGTTCAAGGGTAATAATAGTCTGTTAAATCAACATGTAGAGAGACCTTAGAATCATAGTAGAATCCTAGAGTTGGAGGAGACCACAAGGGCCCTGATCCAGTCCCACCCCATTCTGCCATGCAGGAAATCCATATCAAAGCATCCCTGACAGATGGCCATCTAGCCTCTGCTTAAAGACCTCCAAGGAACCTTGTAGCCCCCTTGAGACTAGTAGGCTAAACTCTACTTCTTCACGTGCATATTATTATTATTACCATTTTTATTATTACTGTTACTATTATTGTTATTACACTAGCATGTGTTTGCAGGACAAAATCACAGAATCCCAGAGTTGGAAGAGTCCGCAAGAGCCATCCAGTCCAACCCCATTCTGCCATGCAGGAACTCACAATCATGGCATCCCAGACAGATGGCCATCCAGCCTCTGCTTAAAGACCTCCAAGGAAGGAGACTCCACTACACTCCGAGGAAGGAGTTTATTCCACTGTCGAACAGCCCTTACTGTCAGGAAGTTCTTCCTAATGTTGAGGTGGAATCTCTTTTCCTGCAGTTTGCATCCATTGCTTCGGGTCCTGTTCTCTGGAGCAGCAGAAAACAAGCTTGCTCCCTCCTCAATATGGCATCCCTTCAAATATTTAAACAGGGCTATCATATCACCTCTTAACCTCCTCTTCTCCAGGCTAAACACCTCCAGCTCCTGAGTCATTCCTCATAGGGCACGGTTTCCAGACCTTTCACCATTTTAGTCACCCTCCTCTGGGAACGCTCCAGTTTCTCAACGTCCTTTTTGAATTGTGCCCATAATGAGACACAGTTCACCTTGGCTTCTTCCAAGGATGTTTCTGACCTGATCTGCTCTAGGCCCCCTTTGTTTGTCCTTTTGGCTGTCCATGGGATCCTCAGCACTTTTCTCCAGCACCACGTCTCAAAGGAATTGATGTTCCTCCTATCTCCTTTCTTGACTGTCCAGCTCTCATATCCATACTTGGTAATAGGGAATACAATGGCTTGGACAGTCCTCACTTTAGTTCAGCTATATGTCTTTATACTTTAGGATCTTGTCTAGTTCCTTCATCGCTGCACTTCCCATTCCTTTTCTTCTGTTTTCTTGACTGCAATCTCTCTGTTCTGATCAATGTTTGATCCAAGGTATCAGAAATCTTTATCTGTTTCACTTTCCTCATTGTGTAGGTTGAATTTATGTAAATCCTCTGTAATTATTGTTTTTTTTCTTTCTGTTTGACATTAGTCCTGCCTTTGTACTTTCTTTGATTTCCTTTAGTGACTGTCCAAAGTCTGTGATGTTTTCTGCCAGTATTATTGTGTCATCTGCGTATCTTAGATTGTTGATGTTTCTTCCTCCTATATTCGCTCCTCCTTCCTCCGTATTTAAACCTGCTCTACATATTTTCTGCCTTCCC
>NW_024805931.1:0-4264 GCF_019175285.1 Sceloporus undulatus
TGGACACCTCATTGAGATCACAGAAACTAGTTACTTGTGGTGATGGCAGACACAGTGAGTGGCCCAGCAGAGCACCTGTGCAAACAGCTAGCATGGTGCAAAAACAAGAGTCCAAGGTAACAGGAGAAACAGGAAAGCTAAAGGACTAAGGCCTGTTACAGACAGCCGAAATAAAGCTGCTTCAAGTCACAGTGGAGGCATGGTGTTTCAATGATGCGTGAGTCCTAAGAGTCCAGAAGCCACACCAAAGCCATGCTCCAGTCTTTAGGGCTGGAGCGTGGCTTTGGTGCGACTTCTGGACTCTTAGGGCGCATGCATCATTGAAACACCATACCTCCACTGTGACTCGAAGCAGCTTTATTTTGGCTGTCTGTAACAGGCCTAAGACACTCTGGGTTGCCCCTGTGGTATCCTGGCCAGAGCTGACAAGACGTAAGAGAGTTTGGGGGTGAGGGAACCCCCCACCCCAAACAATTTTCAGTGGCCTAATCTCACACCAATTAGTGATTCTGGTGGCAGCTGGGGGTATCCACTGGTCTCAAGGGGCTCCTCCAGCTTTGCGTAGCCTAAGAGCCACACAATTCCCACCCCATATGACAAAAACAAAACATAAAAACCACACACCTTGCCGAATATCATTTTATCTGCCTCTTAAAGTAGCAAGAGTAAAAAAATAATTCAGCATTTTTTATAGAAGGTTAAATGTTAGAAACAAAACAGCACTTTAATTGGAAACATCTGTTCTTAGGGAGACTGTCTACCTCATTAATCTGTGATACCTGGAAACAAATAATCTACTTTTTTCTTTAGTATTGAACTCTTTTCATTTCCAGGGAACCATTCACTGCTAAATATAACATCCAGAGACAATAAATTTAAACATTCCAAAATTTTTAATTGGTTGTGTACAGCATGTCACCTTTGAGAGATATTGTTCTTTACTAGAGTCTGCCATCTCATCTTTGTTGGTTCTTGCTCCCCCGGGGAAGGTTAGTGGAAAGGTTTTGCCAGCTTTGCAGGCTAGTTACTTTCACACAGCTAGGTAACCTACCTTTTGACAAGGTGGTTGGCTGGTGTCTCAAGTGGCCTCCCACTCATTTAACTTTAGACAAACGGTTGCTGTTAATTGCTAAAATCTTTATTGGTATTAACACTATTGGAAGTAGCAGGATGCAAGCAAGCTTGCATTGACAAAACATGCAAGGGATAGAGAGCAAGCAGAAGGGAAGAGAGAGAGCTTATCAGCTTTCCTAGGTTGTCCATTACCGGTACTGACCTATTATGCTGGTCTTCCTTCAAATCCTAGACTCATACTCTTAGGATGAAATCACTTGCTCCTCCTCCATCAAATGGCAGCCCTTCTTCTTAGGGAGAAGACATCTCAGCTTCAGCATGGCTCTCTACATTTCTTTAGTTAAGAAGGGTTCTACCTTCTTTCCTTTCACAATGCATATCTTACAATAAATAGTAGCTTTCCAAAGTTCAGCATAAGAGCATTCTCAGTTAAGATGTGTTCTTCCAGGGATCATGATATTCCAGGGAGTTGAGTTCATTTATCAGGTACTGCACCCTCACATCATGATATGGTATGGTTCCCAGACACATCATATGGATAGAATTGGCAGACCTCAAGAGACTAATAATCTCTTTCCCCTCCCCACTAGTAGTGCTAAATAGTATTCTACACCGTGGCATAGCAGTGGTTTCAATGCTGTTCATAAAATGTATTTCAAATTCTAGTTGACTTTGTTTGAACCAAAGAAAGAAAAAGAGAAAAAGGAGGAAAAATGACTTAACCACATTATCAAATAGCAAATAGTCCTGTTGCAGATGCCATCCTTTCCACTCCAATGTACACCCTCCTTTCTTCATCTTCTAGTGGGTTTTCAAACTTCCCATGAAGTAGTCCACAGGGTGTATATTTCAACCAGACCTTATATAACTAACTGAAATATTTTGTTGCCTTCAATATGTGTGAGGGTCAGTACTTCCTCTGTAAGGCTTTTCATTATGGATGACTGTGATACTTGTAGCTGTACAGTCATTCATATAGTTGTATTCCTCTTCTTTTGCAGAGAAGTGGCTGTTAGCCAGGGAATGGGTCATAAAGAAAAAAAAGGAGGTGGATTAAATTTCAAAGGTTCACTCAAAGGCATATCTAAAAATAATGAAAATGAAAAAAGGATTACTTTGTTTAGTTCTTCTGTTCTCTCTGTGTGTTTTTCTGTTTCCTTTTTAAAAAACAAAACAAAATAAAATACATAGTAAAACATTTAGTGGGTGGGTGGGGGTCCTCTTTATTCACAAAATCTGTCATATTTCATCTCCTCATCAGTTTCTGCAAAACTGGTGAAAAAGTCATGTTGTTCTGACAAGCAGCCAAAAAGCCACAGCTATTATCTACTTCAGAGTAGTAACTATATGAGTCAAATCAGGGCATTTTCCAAATGAGGGCCTGAACAGAATCTTGTACATCCTCTTTAAAAAGCATACTTTTAAAAAGAAAGTATGGCCTGTTACAGACAGCCAAAATAAAGCTGCTTCGAGTCATTTTGGAGGTATGGTATTTCAATGATGCATGAATCCTAAGAGTCTGGAAGCTTCACCAAAGCTGCACTCCAGTCCTTAGGACTGGAGTGTGGCTTTGGTGCGGCCTTTGGACTCTTAGGACGCATGTATCATTGAAATACCATACCTCCAAAGTGACTTGAAGCAGCTTTATTTTGGCTGTCTGTAACAGGCCCAAGTCTTTAAATACATATTTGATGCATATAACCACCCATTTCCAGACATACCTCTACATTAATGCAGAATGCTTAGAAATGTATACCACGAAAAGTAATACACTGAAAACATTCTGAGCTATCGATCCCTAGCCATCATGTGTACTAGATATAATAATTATTTATAATTCAAGGCAGTTATTTATCACCCCTTTTCATATCAGGGATCCGAAGGTCATGCACAATAGATAATGAATGGATTGTGAGTTAAGCCAGAGTGAACGTAGTCCAGCATCCGTACATTGGAAGGGCTTCAGATTCAGCATATTGGCCTAGTGTAAGGTCAGATCAGCCTCATTTTGAACCTAAGGTCCATTTTAATGGGACTGGGAACAATGTTAAAGCTACTAAGGGACAGAATTAGTCACAAGACTCTGCTTTCAGGAGAAATATCCTTTTACCAACACTCTTCTACTGGCTTCACTCAGACATCTAGTGACATAGCAAACTACTGCAAGAAGAAGAACCAAAAAGGAAATGGAGAAGGAGTGGAGTGGGGAAAGAATTGAACTATGTTTAATCTCAAGCTCCTCTGGCTCATTGTTTCAGTTGTGTCACAGAGTTAGGGCTAGGACAAAGGTAGTCCTAAATAGCATCCCTAGATTAGGAAGGGATTGGAGATCAGCATGATGGCCCAGTTTGTGCTATTGTGCCTGTTCAGGACAACATTCTGTATTTCAAATGGAAAGATACCAGCTCATGCTTTTATCTTGCCTGCATGTCTCACATCATCATTCATTCAGTGTTAAAGAATGATTAAGTCCCATGCTTAATTTTAGTAAGTCCAACACATATGTGAATCACAATATCATTTTGTTGTTTGATGACTACTTGATATTGGAATACATGCCAATGGCACTTTCAGAGTCCCAGCCCTGGAAAAAAATAAGGTATAAAGCAAATACAGTACAGACTACCATGTACAAAATACAATACAATAGACTATGAAGATAGTATTGCTCAGATCTGTTCTACCTGGGATGTCATTGTTCATACTGAGTTGGTGGATGTAATCTTGTACAATAGTAATGGATTCTTTTCCATTTGAACAGCCAGAGGATGTGGAAAAGACCCTTGAAGAAGAGACAGTCGCCACATATCCACCAGATGCTTGCCCTTCTTGACTCATTAAAAGGGCCAGAGAGAGACTGTATTCTCCAATCATCCCAATATTGCAGGGCCAGTCCCAATTAATCATCTGTTGTCCCATTAGTTCAGTTGCTTTTAAAATGTATCAGTTTCTCTCTCCTCCTTCATCCTTGGCTTACTTTAGTTGTTACAAACTGAAAGGTTCCTGTCATAGACTGGGAAAAACTGGATTCTGGGGTTAATCACACCTCTTCATCATGACATTTTGAACAGATTTTTTAAAAAAATATGACTGTGTTCCACTCTACATATCTGTATATGTATTTTAATAAGGATCTATTATCTTTGAGGGCTCATTGATGGTACCTTCACATGGGATTTTAGCCTTGACT
>NW_024805932.1:0-949 GCF_019175285.1 Sceloporus undulatus
ATAAAAAAGATCTATAAACTCTTGCTAGATTACAAGCTGAAAGAATTTGGGACATTATATTACATGTGGTGGCAGTGTAAAATGACAAAGAAATTATGGAAAAATATCCACAAAAATATTACAGAAACATTACATAAGAAGATATTTTTAAGACCTGAAATGTTTTTACTGAACATAACAGATATCATAAGAGATAAGCTAAATCAAGATGAAATAAGAGTAATATTATACATGATAATGACAGTGAGAATGATTTATGCAAAATACAGTACTGTATTGGAAAGAGAAAACTGTGTCCACAATGAAAGAATGGTTTCTAAAGCTAAGTGATTTAGCTTTAATGGATAAATTATCAATGTATATTAATGGGAAATCAATCCAACAATATGAAGAAAAAATGGAAGAAAATAACTAAGACATGGGAGGGAGTAGAAATAATTATTGATAGGAATTTGTCAAATAGCGACCAAGAAGTAAACAAGGAAGGAGTAATGACAGAAGTGGATTTAAGAGATGAAACCTTTCCAAACAGAGGTTAAGGGAAAGAATTTAATAGAGTTACTCAAATTGGTGTAAGAAAAAGAAGTAATAGCTACTGTATTGTATTATTAGGAAGTCAATTGGGAATGTGGAGTGAATGTATAAACTGTGGGGATGGATTGGGAGGAAAGCACAATAGGGGTAGGAAAATAAAGAGGGTTGCTTGTGGGTTGTGTCTGTGATTTGTAGTTATTGGAAAATTAAAAATCAATCAATAAAAAATGCACAAGTGTGCTTATGACGTCTGTCAACATTAATTCAAATTTGCCAAAATATTGGCAATGTCTATGTTGGACATTTACCGTAAGAAAAAATGTAATCAAAGAGTAACAGCAGCTTTATTAGGTTCCATATATGATCAAGCTTTTCAGTATTATTGGGTTCAAACCCTTGCAGAAACTAAGATGAG
>NW_024805932.1:1049-4263 GCF_019175285.1 Sceloporus undulatus
TGCAGTGCAGATTGGGTCTAAGTCAAATCTTTCAGTCATCTAGAACCAGTCTCTCCTCTCCTTCTTAGAGGGAGGAAGTGCTATTAATTTATGTTTGAATAAATATAGAAGGGGATGTGCTTAAATCAAATTGTATAAAACTGACCAATTGAACAAATCCCAGCAAGATTAAAATCCAGGTGAACTATTTCTAGATTTCAAAGATATGGCTGTATTAGTCTGGAAAATCAAAATGCAAAGGAATCTTGTAACACCTTTGAGACTAAATGAAAGAAAAAGGATAGAGCATGAGCTTTCATAGACCTGAGCCAACTTCCTCATGCATCTAAGGAAGTAGGTTGAAGTCTATGAAAGCTCATACAACCAATTTCTTTCTTTCAGTTAGTCTCAAAGGTGCTACAAGATCTATTTGCATACTATTTCTAAATTTGTCTAACAAATCAGGGATATACAGGTTGAAGTCTCCCTTATCAAGCATTCCAAAATTCAAAATACTCCAAAAACAAAACTTTTCACGGATGGCTCAGATAGTGACACCTTTGCTTTCTGATGGTTCAATATCACTAAACCTTCTGGTTAAGTGAAGAAGAAGGCTGGTTTTGCCAAATTCTTGAGGTGTTAATTTACTTTTTAATGTAAAGTCGAAGGCTTTCATGGCCGGCAAAACCGATAGTTTTTTGTGGGTTTTTCGGGCTATGTGGCCATGTTCCAGAAAAGTTTACTTTTTTATGCGCATATTTTTGGTAATGATCATAGACCACAAAAAAAGAATTGTGGTTGTAATAACTGGATTTATTACTTAGGGGGTTTTTTTGGTTGTTGTTTCATGGTTTATTATATTTTTATAAAAGACTCTGCGGGGATATGGAATTCAATCATGTTGCAACAATCTGTTTATTTTTCAATCTTCATAATTTTTTTTAAAAAATTTAAAAACAAAGGAAGAAGAAAAAGGAGTGCAGGCTGTGTATTGTGTGGAAAATAGAGGCCAGAAACATTTGCCACAAAACAAGGACTGTTGTGCTATTGAAAGGTAATGCAGAAATAAGTGCATTAATAGTGTTATTGCTACCATTGTAACAACATTAAAGAAATTATGTGATTACAGTGCATAATCAATATTGTGCAGTCATCCCCTATGTCTATAAGGCATACATGAAACATAAATGAATGTTGTGTTTAGACTTGGGTCCCATCTCCAAGGTACTGTATCTCATTATACACATATATGCAAATGCAGTTGTTTCTCTTTTTATGTGGACTTTGACTCTGTGTTCTTGGTCCTTCACGGACCAGCAAGTGGGGAGGGTTGAAATGGCACTCAGCCAGGAGCTCATGACCATCCAAGCCAATGGGCCTTGAATATTTGCAAATTTCCATTTTCACAGGGGGGTCCGGAACAGATCCCCACAAAAATGGAGGTATGACTGTACAGGAATTTCAAAATGCAAAACATTTCTGGTCCCAAGCATTTTGGATAAGGGAGCCTCAGTCTGAATGATTACCTTTCAACTTGACAATCAACAATTACTTTAAAGAATAATGATTGAATTAACAGAGAAAGATGGGAAAAATTCTGCTGAAGGTTCTAGCATTTGGAGCTTCAGTTCTCAGATTTTTTTTAATCCAAATATTTTTTTGTTATTCTGGACTATTTGCTGGCAATCTCCAGCAACAGCTGCAGCTTTACATTCTCATTATACATTAAAATTTTTTTAGTTATATTAGATTAAAAAAAAAGTTCTGAGGAACACATGTGCCCCTCATGTTGTGAACCATACCAGGTTTTTGTCGCCACTCTCCCGAAGATGCTTATTGTGAGGTAGCATACCAGATATTTTCAAGAAAGATGATGGGAAAGGTAAAGGAATAGGCAATTGTTTCATCCTCTTCTTTCTCCTTTTCTTATTTTGTAAAATTTAAAAAACTGAGTTATATTGTCAAATATTAAATAGCATTTTTGAACTGAAATGCTGTTTAACTGTTTGCTGATGCATCAATGAACTAGAAGTCTAAAACAAAAAACAAAAATAAAACTGAAAACATAGGAGCATATCTCAGCTTCAGCAAACCATGTGCCTAGCTTCACAAAGTCTAGTGAAGACCCCAGAAATCACTATTTCCAGTAACAAACAATTCCCCCAAACTGACAGAAAAAAGCTCTGAGGTGGGAACAACTGGCAAAATGAAGGAGCTATATTGTGAAAGGTTACCCTTCTTTGGCCCAGTATGAAAGTCATGAATCAACACTCTCATTGACCTCCATGCATAATGAGCCATAGTCTGCAGTAGAGAATTTCCTTCAAGAGCTTGGGTAGAGGCCACTGTTTTGGACTACATGTCGCAGAATTCATCAGACAACATGACCCATGGCCATATTGACTGAAAGTGACCTTTCCCAAGCTCTGACAATTTTTTTTCCTCGAATGTAGAGCCGCCGTATAGACATAACACAGAAAGTATGGAAGGCATAAAGGAATGTAGAACATCTGTCAAGATTATGGAACACACATGTTCAGCCAGCGAATTCCTTTAATAGCTGAAATTTCTACTTTTAAATAAAAATGTTGAACCTAATAGTGGAAAAATCAGATGATTGTGTAGGTTTGAAAGATGAGCTGTTTTTGTAATGGCTGTGTGGGAAACCAGGGATAAATAAAGGAGATCATTTTGGTTCCCGAGAGAGGTTTTTATGACTGCTCATGATACCAGCCACAAGATTTCCACAGACTTCTTTTGGTTAGCAGAGGGATACCACCTTTGTGCTTTGGGAGTTCATGCTCCTGAATCAGACAGTTTTATTTAGCTCTGTGGCTGTGTGTTATTACAAAATATTTATGGAAGACTCATCCTGACCTTGGTGCTTCAGCTTCTGTTTCCATCAAAATGATTCATCATGAATTCCCAAATGCACATACATGATACAAAAAGTATACAAAACAACAGTTATGTTTGTGCATCACATCAGTACTTCAGTTGTCTTGGTTAGTGTTGGAAACAATGAAATAACTGGTTAAACAAACAAACAAACCAGGAAATAAAAATGTAATGTTGTGCATGTTTACCCAGAAATAAATATCACCATGTACAGTGGAGCTCCCTACTGGAGTCTAAGGCGGGATACAAACCGCCATATAGTACGTATTCTATACGTACTAGGGTTAGGAAGGGGCGGTGCTTCCGCACCCCCCTAACCCTAGTACGTATAGAATAC
>NW_024805933.1:0-4263 GCF_019175285.1 Sceloporus undulatus
TGAAAAGCTATGTGTGCACCTTTGAGCTAACTGCAGGAAATGTGAGATATTAGATATTACTAATAAATAAGTGAATATGTTCTAGGATCAACCCTGGACAATTCATGGTAATTTAATCGCTCTGTTGTTCACCTGTGTTTATTGATATAGAAAAATGAATAGCATTATTCCAAGTGCACTCAGATCAGAAGATAAACATACAATGATGTAACAATATTACATTATACGGTAATAAAGCATAAGGCTCTGGCTGTCATAAAATATATACCACCCCAGTGTGTTATAAAAATGAAATGGAACGCCAAAGATGCACAGGAGTTGTATAGCTTTCCTGTAGTAATCACAAAAATTAGAGCTGGCTTGGTAATAGGATTCTGAAAAATGAAGCTTGCAAACAAGGAAAAACAGCTAAGTTTACAAAAATGAAATTACAGATCTTTGCAAATTGCAGATCTATTTAGAATTCATCAGTGCCCTCACAATTCAAATATTTACAAACAAAACCAGTTACTGCATATAATTTCAAAAGTACGGTATGTTTATTTTTATAGGGGTTCCCCCCCTAATTGCATCAAAAGCCAAGAATTGCTTGAATAAACATAGTACATAAAGAAAGTTATCTGGAGATAAAATATAGAAGCTAACTGAGGAAGGCTATGAAGTTGATCACGGACCATTACTGACTTACATGAAACTGGTGAACCAGACATATTTGCTATCCTCATATTTATGATCAGAAATAAAAGAATGAACATGATGCAAGTATGAGTCTCTTGACCCCAGTTCTAGTGGTATTCTCAAAAAAGTAATGGGAGTTAGAGTTAGAAATTAGAATAATAGAAACATAGAGTTGGAAGAAACCACAAGGGCCATTCAGTCCAACCACGTCATGCAGGATTACTCAACAGAACTCCTGACAGATGGCCTTCCAGCCTCTGCTTAAAATCCTCCAAAGAATGAGCCTTCACCACACTCCAAGGCAATGTGTCCCATTGTTGAACAGCTCTTACCATCAGGAAGTTCTTCCTGGAGGTGAGGTACCACTGTTAAAAATAGACAAACAATATTATTCGACCAGTTATATGACACCATTTAGCATCCAGTTACCTCAGAGCTGACATCTGAATGCATGAAAATACAGAGAAGAGGTTCAGATGGAATACAAAGTAGTTAGGCAAGCTCATGTGAAAGGAGATTGTCCTTATAACTGTATCTCAAAATATTTAGGACTTTAAAGATTAGTGTCAGCACTTTGGAAGAGACCCAGATTTACTGGGCTATTTATGTGATTTTGGAAGGATGAATGATTTTGAATTATTGACAGTATCTCCCCAGCATCTGTGGTGATGGTGTTAGAGCTTCTAAGGCAACCAATGGCTGGTGGGAGAGGGCTTTGGCTGAGAGACCCCCTGATATCTGTGGAATCACCAGAAAATGTTTTTCGCTTATACCAATATCTGACTGTACACCTGAAAGATCTAACTGTACACCTGTACATAAAAAAGGAAACTGATGGACTGAATTATATTCACAAATCCAATCTATTAGCAGAGGTATGAACAAGGACACACTACATATTTTAATACAAGACTCCTCACTACTCACATATAATAAAAGAAATCTTCTTAGAGCTTGTCTGCACTTGCCAGAATATTTCAGGCTGTCTCCAGAGTATTCTTGCTTCTGCATAATCCCTGGATGTGCCCCCCACCCCTTAACTGATGAAGATGACAGGTAACTGCGGTCTCCATGAGCTGACCAGCACCACCACTGTATGCCCAAGTTGATTTGAGGTCAGAACAAGGTGCCTGTCTCATTCTGACCTTAGACAAGCCCAGGGTAACAGCAGAGAATATGCAGAGCAACAGAGCAGAGACACTGGGACTGGTAGCTGCCCAGCATGGTCTGTCATTGCTTCATTTTGCTCCAGGTTTTTAAAATGTGGAACAAGGGATGGAAAATGGATCAAGTTGTTGTTGTTGTTAACATTTTTATAGAGCCTGTAAAGTATGCAAAGTGCTTTACATAGTAGGGGTGAAATAAAATAAGAAAAAGAATAAAACCTGCCAAGCAGTATACAATCTAAAACAGTTATAAAATAATACTAATACATTGAAGACAAAGTAAACAGCAGATAAACAACCAGTAATTTGGAATTCCTCCCTGGACGAGAATGTCTTCATCTCGGCCTCAAAATTAGCCAGGGAAGTAATAGTTCTTAATTGTATAGGGAAGAAATTCCAGGCATGGGGAGCAGCACAGGAAACGGGGCGGATTCGAGCAGAGGAGAAGGAGAACCTTGGATGAGTCAGGAGACTGGTGTCATAAGATCTCATTGCGTGAGGAGGGAGGTAAGGAAAGATGAGTGCTTGATGGCCACGGGGAAGGAGATTCAGCCTGCAGCTGTGCTGGATCTGGGCTGTGGCAACCACACACCTGTGGCAACCACACACCACAGTCCTGATCTGGCCTTTCCAGGTCGCAAAAAGGAGTTGCAAAAAGTGACTGCTTTTTACGCCCTGGAAAGGGCGCGATAGCCACACTGCAGTAGCTTTAAGGAGCTCCTTTGGCACTGCGTCATGTAAACGCTGCACCAGAGGAGCGCCGTGACACAGCATGCCATGTGGAGCGGCACATGACATCACGCCGCCATGAGGGCAGAATCAGGGCATGCATTGTATGGACGTCATGCCCTGACTTGGCCCCCAGGCCGGCCTTAATGGCTGGTCTGCACAGCCCCTCAGTCCATCAAATTCTAGTCTCTTCAGAAGCCAGAATAATGGCAGTTGGAATGGAGGGATAACCTGACCAGCCACTGGGACCAAGGCATGATGGTCTGGCTGTAGTCTTATTTAATTACTCCACTTTTATAAAGTGTACCTAGTATACCCGAAGTGTTTAATGTTATTATCTTCTGGCTAATTAATTCCATTAGATGGTAGCAAAGTCAACAAGTTTCTGCACAACAGCAATGGCATATCAGCATAGGATGCTGGCACAGTACTTAAATATCATTGTTCAGTACTATTTTGTAAATATTTTCTATCCAATGCTTTATAGTATTATTCTGGTCATTGACTGAAATAAAAATTCATTCATTCATAAGGAAGAAAAAGGAGAAAAAAATCAATGCACAACTCCCAATGGAAAGCACACCTACTAAAAAAGAGAGAGAAAATATAATTATACCAACCATAATTTTAGTTTACCCTTTCAGGGTTATGGAAAGAAATGATCTCTGATTTACAGCTATGAACTTTTGGTTCATGCCTAGAGAAGTGAGGTAACTAATATAGTTGGTCTCAAGATTTCTCAACTAATGAAGCAAAATTCATGTACGTCTTTGAATCCAACATTACTTTAGGATTTAATTCTCACCCAAAGAAGAAAGAAAAGACTCCTTGTTGGGTCTCCCCCAGTTACTCTTCGTTTAAAAGCTTAAGCTTGCAAGAAACAGAAATCTTTGCCATATTCTGTTGGTAGATAATAAAAGAAGTTGATTTATTCATAACTGTTACAGCATTAAAAATAATTCAGTACTTCTTTTAATAACTGACTTGACTAAAAGGTATACCTGAGAACATATCAACATGTGTAATAGCCTCAGACCCAGGAACACTTGACATGCATTAACTAGCAAATGATTCACTGACTGCAGTTTGAAGTACACTAGATTATCAGATGATAAATACAGCATTGTTTATCTCTCATTAAAATGTTTTGCTCTGCAAAATCTGACAAGCATTACAGGGTCTGCTAATTCACACACTTAAAGTGAATAAAATCAAGTGTTAGCTTTTTTAGCAACATCTGTTGCTTTCCGCACGGAATTTGTAATGAGCACACACAATATACAAACAATATTTTGAGAGTGGGATCTACTGTGGAAACACTTTTTCCCAATCACTACTGATGATCAAAAGAGGTTTTACATGCTCATGATTTCACACACTCCAGAGATATTTTTAATGCAATGATTTCCAGTAAGTACAACATTCCTTACCAAATAGCCTTTGCCACTACACTCAATCTACATTCACATTTCCTTACATGTGCATTCTGCAGATTAAAATAATAGGGATATCCATGTACCGAGAAGATTTAAACATCCTCGGACATCTAGAACTGGATGGATGACAACTATCAAACAAATATACATTTCAAGGCTCATTCACCTATCCTTGCCAACTGTTCTAATTTGGCAGGGACTGTTTAAATTAATCCTCTGTCACTCACTTTTTCAGTTGCTTTTAAAATGTCTTA
>NW_024805934.1:0-4262 GCF_019175285.1 Sceloporus undulatus
GAAACTGGTCTAAAATATAGCCTTGATCCAGCAGAGCTTCTAGGCAGCAAAGTACAGGCTACATGCTGAAGAGGACCATAAGAACACCCCCAACCACATCCTAACTGATCATGTCTCTTCCCGTTCCTGGCCACACATAGATATAATGCCTAGAATCTATTATTAGTATTATTATTATGCTTTATTTATATAGCACTGTAGATTTGCACAGCGCTGTACATACAAACAATAAAATAGATAAGAGTAAACCTGCTCATGGCCTACAATCTAGGAAATAATAGCCAAATACATATAAATAATACATAACAATACAGGAAAGGGTTCAATAAAACAGGCAACAAATTGAAAACGTCAAATAGCAAATAATAGTTCTGGCAAATGCTTAGTATAAATTCCTCCCTCCATTCCAAGGCTATATCAAATATAAACATGTTCAGCTGCAGAGGTTACATAAATATGTACAAAAACAGCCAAGGCCAAAGGTTCAAAGACTTCTGGGAGAAATATGCCAAGTATAGCAGTATAATGGAAAAATTCACACAAGGCAATCAAAAGCTCTTTACAATGCTCTTCCTGTACAATGTTCTTTCCACAACAAGAGCTATAGACAGAGAGATCCAAAGACTGGGAGTAACTACTGGAAAGCCCCTCTCAAATGCTTCCACCAGACATATGATTGTGGCGTACCTAGATACAGTTTTACTTGACTATATTGAAGGATGTAAGAAATAACTGACTTACTGAAATATCATTTCAGCATATGAAGTATAATACCTCTCATTATACTAAGGGAACTTTTAGCACCTTTGAGACTAACTGAAAGAAAGATGTTGGTAGCATGAGCTTTCATAGACTTGAGCCTACTTCCTCAGATGCACAAAATAGGCTCAAGTCTATGAAAGATCGTGCTACCATCTTTCAGTTATTCTCAATGGTGCTACGAGATCCCTTGCATATTGCTGGCCACTAACATGGCTATGTTTTTGAATACCCTTCACTGTATAATCACAATAACTCTATCAGGTTAATTAGACTCACATGATATTTTACATAAGATTACCAAATTATTCCTGTAGTTGAATTCTAACTATTTAGAATTCATTGAATTCTAACTATGAAGACATTATATTGTTGTTGTGTGCCCTCAGGTTGTTTCTGACATATGGCAACCCTAAGATGAGCCTATCATAGGGTTTTCTGGGGCTGAAAGTATGTGACTTGCCCAAAGTCATGCAGTGAGTTTCCATGATTGAGCAGCAAATCAAACCCTGGTCTCCAGCATTGTAGTCCAATCCTTAAACCACTACAATATGTTGTGCCTCAAACATTATACAGTTAACTCTTATTCTCTGGTTATTGTAGGATCTGAAACTTGTTTGGCTATGGCTGGTGACCTGACTCATAAGATCTAAAAACATGCTATACGTTTCAAAGTGGAATTGATTATGTTAATGACAGCAGCAATATGTAGAATTTTGCTTCATCTACAGGATTATCCCTTGGAGGACATATTTTTCAATCTCAGATGGCATCATAGCTCTAGCAACTATAAGATATATCCTTCGGTGATAAATTCTGTCTACCAAAGAATTTAATCTAGGTGGAAATCTTTTATTCTCCAAAGCTCCAGACATCTGGGAATCAAAATACATTGCTGCAAGACACATGTTGTGATAAGGAAATGACAAATCACAGATGTAAGCTGGCACCAACTGAGAAAGGAAAAGGCATTCTGCTGAACCTGAAGCCCTCAGACATTGGGTTGATATACAAGAGGGGCACCCCAACTGCAATGAAAATTGGCCATAACTTTATTTGCATAAATCATTACATAGTATGAAGGTGAAGAGGTGAGATGTTTGCCTGCAGAGCTGGTCTAGCTATCATTACAGATTCACTACGCTCTGGACCAACCTTTCCCAGGTTCAAAACCAAGCCAACTGTGGCCAGATTATGGAAGAAAGGAGCAGCTAAAGAAGAAATTAACCTGGTTTTGTATGTGCTACCCCAGTGCTTACATCTCTTTTATTTGTATATCCTGGCCCCAAGGAATTTCTTCCAAAAGAAAAAGCTCATACTGTGAAGGTTATCTGGCATACTTTGTTCACTATAACACTAAGGGACTGGGAACTATGTTATGTAGCAAGGACTGGGAAAAAGTTGTTTACTATTCAGAAGGCTGTACATGACCGACTGCTGCCAAGAAGTCAAAACTTTTATTGAATTTGTTAGCTTCATGGAATTTTCCCAGCACATGTGCTTTCCAGTAATGACTTGGCAACCTTGAAAAACTGTATTAGAATGTACACACTCAGGGCTCCCATTTTGTTTGGATTCTGGTCTGTCAGGGTGGGTAGGAGAAATTTATTTATTTCTTCCTCTAAATAAATTTAGATCTTTAATTTCTTGGTGCAGCTAGGAGAAGCAATCCTACTTCAGGGGTTAGCCCCAAGATATTGGTTCCTGTTACCCAAATGCATAATCAAGCCCACCAGGACCTCTCCCTCCTCCACCTATGATAATATCTATAAACCTTTGAGTGTTCAGATTTCCCCTCACTCAGCTTCATCCCTACCAGTTGTAAGATAAGAAGCAACAGCCCAAAGTCCATCAATATTTACAACCCAATTTATACATCAACCCTTTGGCATTACCCCACAACTTCACCATTCCCTATGAGTAGCCCCCAGGAAAGACAAAAAACATGCCATAATGACATGAAAAAAATCCTTCCCAGCCCTCAAGAGTGACCAGCAAGGACCCAGGGATACCTCAACTGGTATGACAGAAACCTGGCAGCTGAAAGAGGATGGGCCTAGATGTGCACACACACACACTGCACAAGTCTCACAAAATGAGGCCCAATCTCACAAGACTACACCCTCCATGAGATCTCATGATGCTCAGAAATTACGCCATTGTGAGATCTTCCCCTCAAATACAGTAAGTCCAGCTAAGCAACTAGCTAGGCAAGGCATATAGAATCATAGAGTTGGAAGAGACCCCAAGGGCCATCCAGTCCAAACCCATTATGCCATTCAGGGACTCACAAACAAAGCCTCTCCAACAGATGGCCATCCAGCCTCTGTTTAAAAACCTCCAAGGAAGGAGATTCCACCACTCTCCAAGGGAGTGTGTTCCACTGTCAAACCTCCTAATGCTGAGTTGGAATCCCTTTTCCTGTAGGTTGCAGCCATTGTTCCATGTTTTAGTAAGTGCTAAGTTTGCCACAATGGGCCCCTCTCACTTAAGTTACTTTCTCCAAGGGGGCACAAAGAGTGATTGATACCTTTAATGAAGAATGAAACCTGGCCAGACATCCTTCTCTCATAGCCATTACCAACAATCTCTCTCCTCCCCTCTGTTCCACCATATTCCTTAGCTATATAGTGTTTCTACAGCAATTCCTTTTATTACTTACAGCCTTAATATGATGGATAACAAAGACACACACAGCTGTGAGTCTATTGCTTTTTCATGCCACATCCCATTGGGGTTATATTGCAAGGGATACTTACCTCAAGATGTTTCAGCAAGCCTCCCTCACCTCACCAGCACCTGGTATGTTATTTATTCAGTGTATATCAGTTAACAGCTGGCCAGTAGCACAAGGAAGATTGTTTTGTATTTAGTAAGGACTGCTAGATAATTTGTACTTTAGTCTGTTAGTTCAAGGATATAGAGGCAGGACTGGAATAGATCGGTGGAATAAACCTTCCTCTTAGCAACTTGCCTATGCTTTTCTCTTATGTATTACGATGGGAGATAGGTCATGGACAATTCAGTTTCTCTTTTTGATTCCACCTGATATCATTCTAGAGATCCATCTTCCAGTTTTCTCCTTGGAGTTAGGGGGTGATCCCAACCCAAAGAACCTATTATGCAGCCACAGGGATCTGTAATATTAACCCTTAGATGGTCAAGAGGTGCATCTACACTGTAGAAATAATGCAGTTTGACACCACTTTAAGTGCTGTAGCTTCAGTCCAGGTATTTTAAAATTTGAATGCAATTGTTTTTTGATTGCTTGTCTGTTCGTATTGAATTATTGCCTCGTTGGAAAAGCCACCATTTCTTCCCTGTATGCTTGCGAAGGTGATGTTTCCAAAAGCTGTTAAGGAATAGTTTGTTCATCATGACCTCTGGTTGCATTATATTAAAGTTACATCTAAATAGCATGTGATGGACAAGAAATGGTGTATTGCACGAAAAAGAGGATGGGGACAGGGGAAAGGCTGCCTTCAGGTCACTTACAAAAGTGG
>NW_024805935.1:0-4262 GCF_019175285.1 Sceloporus undulatus
TACAAGCATATGCACAGGCTACTAAATGGGGTAAAGCTGTTGCTCTGTATCAGGATTTCCCAACTAGGATTATCTAGACTCCTAGGGTTCTATTAAAGTTTGCTAAGAGATTGTGATGGGGATGGGGAATAAAAATTGAGTTGTAAATACAGTATAGTAATTATGTGCAGGGGCTCACTGAGGCCTGAAAACTATTTCAATGGTTCCTCTTGGGTAAAAAAGCTGGGAAAGGCTGCTGTATCAGCATTCTGGATTGGAGAATTAATATCTCTCTGCATACTCACTTGGCCAAAGCAATGTTCATTTGCTCAAGGCAGAATAGCCTTAAAAACACAAATAGACATTTTAAGTAAATTCATTATACTTTGGTATAAAAGACTCATATATGAAGGTGTTATTGTCAGACTGTATAATACTTCTCTGAGTAGAAAACAATAAATATTGCATTTGTTACATAAAAAGAAGATGTTTTAACATATACCTCATCAAGTATAACATATCTCATTCTTTTGATCCATTCTTGGTGATGAGGCAACAGAAGTAAGACTTCAAAACACTGAGGGGTTGTCACTAGTATCTGAAAAGAAATAGCATTGGACTTTTAGAAAAATATTGATAATAACTATTTGAATGAACAATGTTATGAAACAAAACATAAAACACTCATCAGTCTGGTTTCAAAGAAATCACTCCATTAGGTCAATATGGGCAAAGTGCATGCTGTCAGCTAAACATGGGTCCCAGCACCATTTTTATGGCTCTCAGGGCCCCCAAGGATAATTTTTTAAAAAAAATTCTCACAAAAATGTCCTCTAGGGGGCATGGGGGACATTTTTCTCCATTTAGGATGGTTGGGAGTTTTTTAACCCCAGAATAGGCCTTTCTTAAATCTGGAAATAAACAAGAACTGACTTCAGGTCACTTTCTAATTTGGAAAAAGGCCCCTCTGGGCCTAAAATGGCCCAAGAGGACCTAAAAGATGGCCCTTAAAGGACATTTGAGAAACATTTCGGTGCAAGTATTTGAGGGTTGGGGGGTTGCCCCCAAATTCTCTTGTAAGGCAATGTCCATAGATGCCCACCCTTGCATTAGAGCAGGGGTAGGCAACCTTTTTGACCTGGGGGCCGGGTTGCTGTCCCTCAGACAACTGGGGGGCCGAAGCCAAAAAAAAAATAATAATTAAATATTTTTTTTAAAAATTAATTAAATAAATAAACCGGGACAAATGTAGGACAAAATTTTCAAATGGAGGGCACTTTTTAAATAAAAAATGGAGCGAAAAAATTTCTATTTTTTAAAAAAATGTTAAGATAATGCATGTTTCTGAGGCTTCTATAGACAATTGCCCACCATGCCCCTCCCGCGAGACATCAAGGCCCCGGCGGCAATTGGCGGCAGGACCGGCTGGGGCCGGTCCCAAGGCCTCGCTGGCCTCATTCGGCCCGCGGGCCGCAGGTTGCCTACCCCTGCATTAGAGGAAACATTTCTTCTACTCATGGAAAGGCTGTTTTCAACCTAGCAGAAGAAAAATATATGAGAAAATACAGAAATGTTCTTCTGTTTGTGCAGTCTCTTATATAAAACTTTGCACAAGCCTTCCAATGCACTCACGTTTGAATGCAACGGCCTGTACCTTTCTTATTCATCATGTTTCTCATATTGTAATGCAATCCTTGATATACTGCAGTACAGTCGGCCCCTTGATATCCATGGGGGAGCTGTCCTGCCCCCCCCCCTCCATGGATAAGATAAATGCAGAACCTCAAGTCCCATTGTCCCTGATGGCAGCTGCATGCAAACACCACTATTTAGAGCAATGCGGCCTGCCATCTGTGGGTGCTCAAATCCATAGATGCCAAGCCTGCTGATGGCGAGAGCCCAGTGTACTTTGTTAAAAGATGTCCTGCATAGCTACAAACACATTTGTTCCCTTTTACTCTTGCTTCTTCAAATCCAAGCCAAGGAGTATATGTTTATGTGTGTTTACATACACATACCTACAGAGAAAACATATCAGAAATCTGAAAACTGGATGTTAATGAAAGCACAAATGGAAGCCATAAGCATTTAAGCAAAAAAATGTAAAGATAGGAGGAAAGGCCTGTCTCCAAAAATATCTTCTAAGTTAAAGTTTACAATATTTTTCTATGCTGAACTTTATAAAAATAACTTGGAATGCTGCTTTTAAGTAATTTATAATTTGAACACAACTCATACCTGACAATCCAGGACCACATGCCGATAACCTTGTGTGAGAACCCCACATAGGAACTGGCCATCTGGAAATATTCTGTTAAATCGACTGTCAATAGTTGCCTTCACTTGATTAACAACAGCCTAATAAGTGAATAAAAATAAAATAATGTGACACAAAAAATCATATGTGCATAATTAAAGAATGCAAGTTAGCAGTGACATTCACATTTGTTTCAATGGTGGTATTCAACATATCACCAGTGAGCCAGCTTCACATAATGGTTTGAGTGTTAAACTATGACTCTGTAGACCAGGATTTGATTCACAGTTCAACCATGAAACTCACTGGATGACCGTGGGCAAGTAACATGCTTTCAGCCTCAGGGGAAGGCAATGACAAACTTCCTCTGAATAAATCTTGCCAAGAAAACCCCATGACAGGTTCACCTTAGGGCTGTCATAAGTCGGAAATTACTTGAAAATCACAACACACACAAATTCAACATAAAGCTTAAATTCTCCCACTCAAATTAAAGGGCATTGTTTAGCTTTGGCCACATCTTGCCAACAGAATCCTCTGTAGAATAGACATCCGTTCATGTTGCACGCCTCAGATTCCAATGTACGGGTTTAGTCTCCCTTATCCAAATTGCTTGCAACCAGAACTGTTTTGGATTTTGGAATTTTTTTGAATTTTGGAATATTTGCATAGACAAATAGGAGATATTGTAGAGATGGGACCGAAGTCTAAACATGAAACACATTTACATTTCATATACACTTTATACACATAGCTTGAAGATAATTTTATACACATTATTTTTAATATTTTTGTGCATGATACACTGAACCATCATAAAGCAAAGGTGTCACTATCTCAGCCACTGAAGTGGACAATTTGAATTTTGGAATTCTGTATAAGGAAGACTGAACTTGTACTAACAATGACCTACAACTGCAGAGATCTCTTTTATGCCATAGATACACAGACAAGAGAGAGAAAGAGCAAGTAAATCAACTTGATTTACTTGCTTTCTCAGTTTTTATATTATACGTCCTTAACTAAGAATTAGAAAAGGACTTCAAATTTGGATTCTAAACAAGTCTGAACTAATGTGTTATATCCAGGTTGTTTGAACAACAGAATCTTATTTTTTAAAATATATCCACTATTAAGTTGTGCCCTACCTGTGTAGGTGCAACATACACTATTACACCTTCATCGCCATCTCTCAAAAATTTTTCAATGCAATAATAAGAGGCCTCTGATTTTCCTGATGATGTAGGAGCAATGATCACAGCAGATTCATTTTTATCCACAATGTCAAGGATTTCTCTCTACAGATAAATAACAATGTCATTAACATATCAGAAGATTATCTTGATATAATTCACTGTTTATATGCATTTGTATCTTCACAGAACATATACATGTATTCCACAGTATTGGGACAATTACTGTGAAGGTTCTAACTTCCTGAAAAAAGGCAACCTGGTGTAAACACTGAAGACTGCCTTAGGCATACAGAAGTGGTCATGTGGAAAAGGGTGTTCTCTGGTTTCAGGCCATGTAAAGCCTTCAAAGAACCATATTAAAAGCCTGCTACATGTATGCGTCATGGGAAGAGACTTATCAGAGCATGGAAAAGTTATTTCCTTGGACTATAGCTCTCAGAATTTCCCAGCCAGCATGGCCACTTTATCTTGTAAGGTGCCTTGAATCCCAGTTTGGGAGAAATGGTGGGAAACTTTTAAAAACCAGTGATGGCGAAACTTTGGGGGGCTGCATGCCCAAACTGATTTTTTTACAGTACCTTGCTCTACCTGGTGCTGGGGGTGGGGTTTCCAGCCTCTGGGGACTAGGACTTCTGCCCTTTAGGGGGCAGGGCTTCTGCCCCCTTTTCCTGGCCTCCAGCTGTCCAGAAGATAGAAGTCAGAGGTGGGAACCTCTGGCTCCTTCCCACAGCTTTGCCAGCCTCTTGACTGTCCCTGGAAATAGCCTGGAGGGCGGCTCCTGCCTCTGGCTGCCATCCTCCAAAGCCATTTCCCAGATTCAGAGTGTCCCT
>NW_024805936.1:0-4262 GCF_019175285.1 Sceloporus undulatus
GCAAAGCTTTGTCTGGTTGATATTGTGCAACATGATAATTGGAACACCGATTTTCAATTGCAGTATGTGTGGTGGCATCCCTGGCAGAGTTAATTCAAGTGAATTAAAAAATTCTGTTGGATATTTAGCTGTTTCATCTGCTTTCACAACAGTGTCTATGGACTTGTATGTGACTGCCTTGCTTTGAATGTTAGACTGAATGATATTGTTAAATTCGTAGACATCTTTGTTCTTGGCCGCAAGAATAGCTCGTTCACTCAACCAATCATGATTCTTATAATTGGTTTGAATATTGGGAAATACTTTTTCAACCACTTCTTCTTTTGAAGTCACTAAATTGCAGAAGTTATGAAGCAATGAAATTCGTCCTCAGGTCACATCAACCGGCATCTTTCTGTTCCCAATTTCCAGCAATTGATGAGAGTATATTTCAGCTGATCGGTCGTTTTGCAGGCAGACATGCATATTTGTCATTAATTTTAACGTCTTTATGTGTTGCCACAAAGTGGAATATTTACAAGCATTTATTTCATCCGCTGGTGTCGATCGAGAAATTACAGGTATTATTATTCTTTATTCATATAGCGCTGTAGATTTGCACAGCGCTGTACATAAAAACAATAAATATAAAAGAGTAAACCTGCCTATGGCATACAATCTAAGAAATAATAGGGTAATACATATAAAATACACAGCAATACAGGAAATGGTTCAATAATGTTTGCCTGAAATCTCCTGCAAGCAATATGAATGCATTCCCAAATGGTCTGATGTTTCCACGCAAATCTTGCAGTGATCAGTGTTACTGTTAAGTCCAACAGATGGTGCTGTTTTTAATAAACAACATATTTTTACCTGTCACAGGTGTGACATCTATATATTAGTAAGTATATAAAAACATAGTAGGTATCAATCAATCAATAGTTTATTTGGTCATTGACCAGTATAAAAATATAATTAAAATATAAATACTGAGATAATAGTATGAAACATAGTAGGTATATAAAAACATAGTAGGTATATAAAAGGATGTGTGTATTTGAATGGAATGTTCTGATAAAATTTCAAAGCAATCAGTGAAGAACTTTCGGAGATTTAAGAACAAATGAACATTTAAATTTTTAGTTATATAGATACAGTAAGTCTTTCTTATTCTCAATAACCAATATTTTTTAAAAAATTAAAAAAGAGTTAACAGCACTAAAAAGTGAGTCCCTTTGAATTAAATTATCTATATTTCAGTAAGAAGTTTAATTTTCTTGTAAGGGCATTTAAGCTACTGGACATTACCACATTTTATAGCAATGAATTAATTGTGCATTTATGAAAAACAGTGCAACACTATCCTTTTTTCATTCTCACAAGTAAATTCCATCAAGTTCCATCTTGCTTCAAATATATAGAACTTAGATGTTATGCACAGGGTAATTTGTTGAAGGCCATTTATTTTGTTTCTCCTGATTCTTTTGCTCATTTATTTATTTGCACAAATCTGAGTCCCAGAGCCCTTTCACACTGCACAGTTAAACTACTTTGATTCCATTTTAACTGTCATGGATGGCTGCATCCTGTGGGATCCCTGGGGCTTGTAATTTGGTGAGGGAATAGAGCTCTCTAGCAGAAAATTCTACATACCCTTCCCTAAACTGCAAATCCCAGGATTCCATGAAATAAAATCCTGACAGTTGAAGTGAAAACAAAGTACTGTAATAGTGTAGTGTGAAAGGGCCAACATGCTATAAGACATATATATCTCTTTGTGTCATGTATGACTACTGTAATCTCCTCTCATAAAGCTAAATGCAACATTCCACTGCCTGTCACAATGGAATATCTTTCCTCTCTCCTCTTTTTAGCCTTTTGCGTTTCCCAAAAATTGGCTCTGGAGAGTTTCCCAGCTCTCCATAGTTTGGTTTTAGATGTATGGAGGCTACAGTAAGGAAGGATACTAACCTTTCCTAATGTTGTAGCATTCTATCATTCTACCATTTCCATTCTACCATTTTAAATGTTTACTGAAATCAAATGCAATGTAGATTTATATAAAGGTATTATAAATATTATTATTGAGCCCTAGTTGCATAGTGGTTAAATGCCAGTACTGTCACCAAACTGGTATGAGTTCGATCCTGCGGGGCTCCAGGCTGACTCAGCTGTCCATCCTTTCTTAGGTCAGTAAAATGAGTACCCACCTTGTTGGGGGCAATTGGCTAACACATTCTAAACCACATTGAGAGTGTTTAGCACTATAAATCAGTATAGAAATGTAAGTGCTATTATAAATTATTATTAAAGCCTGAACATTCCCTAGAAACCAGGATAACTAAACTGAGACTGTAGCACTTTGGACATATCATGATAAGACATGATTCAGTATGAAGGACAATAATGCTTGTTAAAGTAGAAGACAGTAAGAAAAGAGGATGACTGCATTCTAGATGGATAGACTCAATCAAAGAAGTGACATCCCTGAGCGAGCAGGGCTACTGACAGTATTGTGACTTGGAGTTCTTTCATTCATGGGGTTACCATAAGTCAAAGTTGTCTTGATAGCAATCAACAACAAAATTATTGATTGATTATTGTCCATGTTGAATCTTTCAGTTAACTGCTTATAGAGGAACCAGTTATTGTTCTTACCCTCTATGTCAAACTGTTCTCTTGTTTTCATTCTATATTTTTTGTTCTTTCCTTATATTAAAATGTCTTTATATCTGATCCAGGCCTCCCCTTTAATTCTACTCCTGTAAACAAGAGAATCCTTGTTCTCTTTTAGCTTTCTGTAGTACATGTACACATGTCAACCAAATCTTGTGCTTTCTCCTTCAATTTTTAACATCCTTTCATTGATTAACTTTATCCAAATTTCTATCCATGTTAAGCAACAGGCATGATAATGCTTAAGATTTGGAAATGCACATCCACTCTTTTCTTTTGATTAAGTAGAATGGACTACTTAATTCTCACTATTTGACAGTGAAACACACTTCCTTGGGATCTGGTGGAGTCTCCTTCTTTGGAGGTCTTTAAACAGAGGCTGGATGGCCAACTGTTGGGGATGCTTTGATAGTGAGTTCCTGCATGGCAAGGGGGTAGGACTGGTCTCTTTCAATTCTACGATTGTATGATTTGCCTGGAATCTCAGGCACTATGTGTCTTTTACTTTCGTGTAGGGGCAAGTTAGGCAAAATGTCAGCTAAATGATTTTTCCCCCTGTGGAAAGTACTTTATGGTGAATGTATACTTACAAAATAACTCAGCCCATCTGATTTGTTTTAGGGTTAATTTTCTAAGTGGTATCTCCCAGTAGGTGGTGCCAGTTCTCCAGAGATTTTTTTATCACTCTGGATTCTTTCTTCCAGACTGCCCAATTCAGTTCTACCCTAGATTTTTTTTTAAAATAAACAGGTACAAGGGCATAATAGCCCCCTTGTCCTTTTGTAACAACTCTCCACCCCATGCCATGTCCTTAGTATCCACCTGCACCACAAATGTCTGGGTAGGTTAAAGGTGTTTTAAAACTGAGTCAGAGCTAAACATTTTTTTCCAGATTCTCAAATGCCACCTGGAATACCTTAGTCCATTTGACTTTTGTGATAGGCTTCATTTTCTTGGGGATCTACCCCCCCCCCCCAGCAAATCAGTCAGCAGTATTGCCACCTGGACAAAGTAAGGAATGAACTATCTATGGAAGTCAGCAAAACCCAAGAAGCTTTGTATATATCTTCAGGACCTGGGAGGTTCCCAGTCCAATATGCCCCTGGTAATCTCGTTTTTGTTTATGGAATTCACACTTTGACATTTTGACAAACAGTTGATTGTCTAGCTAGTTTTTGAGTACCTTTCTCACTAGCTGAACATGAGTGTCCATATCCTGGGAGCATATTAACACATCATCTAAATCAGGGGTAGGCAACCTTTTTGAGCCAGGGGCCGGGTTGCTGTCCCTCAGACAACTGGGGGGGCAAATTCAAAATGGTGCCCGGAGCTGCGCGGAAGCTGTGGCGGGGGCGGCAATCGGCGGCAGGACCAGGCTGGGGCTGGTCCCAAGGCCTCGCCGGACTGGATCCGGCCCACAGGCCGTAGGTTGCTGACCCCTGATCTAAATATACCAACATCCCCTTGTACAATAATTCATGGAGAACTTCATTTATCAAATGCATAAACACCCTAGGTCTCCCTGCCAATCCAAAAGACATCACCAAATATTTTTTTAAAAACTGAGATGGCAATTAAAAGCAGTTTTATAGTCATCCCTTCTT
>NW_024805937.1:0-4261 GCF_019175285.1 Sceloporus undulatus
AATGGATCCCCTGCAGATACAAAGGGACAAATGTATGTCAAACCTAGTGTAGCGTACCTTGGATTATGTACCTGGGATGCTTAGGGTGTGAACCAGGAAATGCTGAACAAAATTTTCCTCATCTAGGTGGCTGTTTAAACCACTATAGCCCTTCTATAACATGGGGATAATCTTATATACTCAGTTCATTGGGCAATTGTGATGGTTCTTGAGAAAACTTAGCAAAACCTGCTCCAAATTGTTAACCTGCAGCATACCATTTGGAGGATCAAATCCTTGATATTAGCAGCAGATTTCCCACTTTCAGTGGGTGAGGAATGCAGACTGTTTGGGTGGCAAGCAAGCTTAAATATAGATATGATGAGCATGAGTCTTTGTGCTTTTATAACTCTTACTCTCCTTCACTTTCACACACCAAAATACACACCCAGTTCAAACTAACTGAAAGACTGTGGTTGCTGCGACGCTGCAGAATTAATACAGTTTGATACTGCTTTAATTGTCATGGCTCCATCCCATGGAATCCTGAGATTTGTAGTTTGCTGTGGCCCCAGGGCTCTCTGACAGAGAAGGCTAATATCTCGCAAAACAACAAATCCCAGATTTCCATGCCATTGAGTCGTGGCAGTTAAAAGCGGTTTAAAACTGCATTAATTCTGCAGTGTAGATGCAGCCCGTATCTTTCAGTATGGGCTGGCCCAAGTTTTAAATACCCTTGGTGGAGGACTTTCTCTTGTTTCCATCCCATTCACAGCCATGTTTGGTGAGATACAGAAGAGGGTCTTCTTGGTGACTGTTCCCACACTATGGAATTTCCTCCCATGGGTTGCTAGGCTGGCCTCCTCTCTTTTCTCTTTTCACTGACAGGCAAAGAACTGTATTTTATTTTAATTTTTTACACAAGCCTTTGTCTGTTAATTGGTTGTTGGCAGAAGGATCATTTAATGGGGTGTGCTGTACTTAAATCTTTTTACAATGTTTTAAATGTGTTTTAAAGGTTTAATTAGTGATTTTAATAGAATCCTTATTCTTTTGACTCTTTTGTATTATGAATTGTCTAAACTGCCTTTGGTTTTAACCTGTGCGGTCCATCCATCCATCCATCCATCCATCCATCCATCCTTTAGACCCAAATGTCTTCAGATCTCCATAATACACGCTTGTCATTTAAGATCTTGGCCAGTCTCCCCATTTCATGCTTACAAGTGTGTATTATGGAGATCTGCAGGCATTTGGGTCTTTCTGTAGGAAAGGCACAGATTCTACTGGCTTGAGAGACATCATCAATATTCCATATTGTATTTATGTAGGGCAAATCCATATTCATGAGGTTGAGTCTCCCTTTTTCGGAATTCTGAAATTGGAAATATTCCAAAAAACCAAAACTTTTTTCATGGTAGTGACACCTTTGCTTCCTGATGCTTCATTGTACACAAATTTCATTTCATGCACAAACTTATGTAAAATATTGTATTAAATTACCTTCAGGCTTTGTGTATAAGTTATATCTGAAACCTAAACAAATATCGTGTTTACACTTGGGTCCCATCTCCAAGATATCTCATCATGTCTATGCAAATATTCCAAAGTTTGGGGAAAAAATCAGAAATCCAAATCGCTTCTGGTCCCAAGCATTTCAGATAAGGGCTACTCAACCTGTTATGTACTGGTTGCACTATACTCCCCTTCTGCTGAACTGTGTGCAATTGTGTGTGTATCTGGGAATATGCTAGCTGTTTCCATAATCCCAGTGAATTCTGTGGTAGATTGAAGACACTGAGGAATTTGCAAGTAGAAGCACAACATTTATTCTTGTGGAACTCTGCTTATGCAGCTGTGAACTGAATACAGATGTTATTCTATGGCCAAAAAAGAACATTTTGTAAGGGATTTTACATGTTTGCAAAACACCTACCAGATTACAGCCACTAATTCCAAGAGAGGAGATCAAGACAAATGAGTTAGAGTGCCCCTATTTGTCTCCATGTTTCATATTTCTCGAGGTATTTTTAAGGCAAGCGGGTGGGGTCAAACAAGAAAAATGCTGCACATCTCTTGGAAACTCAAGGTGGGTATCTGGCTTCCCCGTAAATCGTGAGGCTTAGCTCATCGACATTTCCAGCATGTTTTATGGATCTTCTGATGGAAAATGACTCTCTTAAGTGCAAAGGATGATTACTTTATTGCCTGGTGCGTGCATTTAACTGAGCTGAATGGCTCTCCTTAGACCTTTGGATTATGAGCAGGCTTATCTAGGATAGAGAGCACAGGATATTGGATAAATGCAACATGGATGTTGTAACTTCCAGCCATGATTAATTCCCCCCCCCCCCTTTTCCAATTTAAAAAACTTCTATTTCACTCTTATTTGCCATACTTTCCTTACTTCCTGCTGAGTAAGAATGTGATTGGGGAAGAAAAAGTGTGTTCGCACATCTTTGTCTGGGATGGGGAATTCTGTATTAATATCTTTGTCAATGAAGTCTAGAGCTGTTTAGAGAGCTGTAGTGGCTTCAACTGAGTTATGAGGAACAACTAAGGGGGCTGGCTGTGTTCAGCTCAGAGAAGAGGAGATTGAAAAGAGACATGATTGTTTTTGTGTGTCTTGATGTTGTTTCAAACTTAAGGTGAGCCTATCACAAGGTTTTCTTGGGAAGATGTGTTTGGAGGGGATTTGCCTTTGCCTTCCTCTAGGGCTGAGAACATGTGACTTGCCTGAAGTCACCCAGTGGGTTTCCACAGATGAGCAGGGATTTGAACCTTGGTCTTCAGAGTTTAGTCTAAGGCCTGAAACAGATGGGCTGAAAGTGCCATGGTGGCACCAAAATTAGGGTTGCAGAGCATGCGGCAACAGCACACTCTGGAACCCTAATATGTGTGGATGGCACCATCTTTACATGGCGCCATCCATATGTGGCGTGCCTTGATGATGTCATATGTGCGTCATGTCCAAACAGCGCAGTGTGCATGTGATGTCTCCACACCGCACCAGGAAGCTTACAGCAGCCTGGCATCATTGCTGCAAGGAGCTCTGAAATAGAGCTTCTTTTGGGAGCAGATCATTCCTGTGGCAACCGCATAGCCGCGGGAATGTTCCTGAGGAGAAAGGGGCTGCCCCTTTCTCCTCTTTAGTGCCAGGGTACAGTGGGCACCTAAGGCGCAAGAGCACCCCTTTTCCAGGCCAAAGGGATGCTTCTCTTTGGCCTGGAGAAACACTGGATTGGGGCTGCAGAGCGAAAAGGAGTGGCTGCAGGCTGCCCCTTTGGGGCGGTCTGTACTGCACTGCCCCTAACACTCAAACTATTACACCATACTGGCTCTCATGACAAGATAGGTGTCGAAATATCTGAAGGGATGGCATGTCAAAGATAGAGCGATCTTGTTTTTTGCTGCTCTGGAAATGAGAACATAAGTCAATAAATTTCAAAATGCAAGAGAAGAGATTCCACCTAAATATTAGGAAAATTATTTTACTGTAACAGCTGTTCAAGAGTAAAATAAGCTGTCTCAAATGATGGTGGACTCTCCATTTTTGGAGGTCTTCAAACAAAGGTTTGATGGGCATCTTCCAGGGATGCTTTAGTTGCATATTCCTGCATGGCAGGGTGTTGGACAGTCATTGTAGTACCTTTCAGTTCTTTGATTCTGTGAGTTCTTTGGTGGTATTCATTTTGGTTGACTGTTGTGCTGCAACACCCATA
This sequence comes from Sceloporus undulatus, assembly GCF_019175285.1. Classification (NCBI taxonomy): domain Eukaryota; kingdom Metazoa; phylum Chordata; class Lepidosauria; order Squamata; family Phrynosomatidae; genus Sceloporus; species Sceloporus undulatus. The sequence goes on from NW_024805937.1 coordinate 3,702, forward strand.
GGGCTTCTATTTTCCTGCCACTCTTTCACTTATGTGCATTTTATCTGTCTCCTTCTTTGGAGGTCTTTAAACAGAGGCTGGATGGCCATCTGTCCATGATTATGAGTTCCTGCAATGAAGGGGGTTAGACTGGATGGTCCTTGTGGTCTCTTCCAACTCTATGATTCTATTAGTTTAAATTATGTGCATTATTTTGAGTGTGTTCCATTTCTTGGCAAAACCTACTTTTGGAAACATGCAGATGCCTAAGGGTAGAAAACCATTTTCTTATACTCAGGCTTGGGATGTGCAGAGTCTCATAGAAACCCAGGATCTGTGGGATATTTGCCAGTTTTTTTGTCTTCAGTTAAAATGGATATGTCATCACCTGAAGCCAAACCACTCAGACAATTATGAACTGCTGTGAATCCCCCCCCCCCACACACACACACACATTTCAGGAACATTTTTTGTGTGCAAAAATATGTCTGAAAATTATCATCTCTTGTTGCCATTTTGAGAAGGATTTCAGGAAAAAAATGGAGGTACTTGGGGGTAGTACTGGGTTTGGGGGAGCTTCT
>NW_024805938.1:0-4260 GCF_019175285.1 Sceloporus undulatus
AGGAGGAGAGTTTTAGAGGGAGGAGATAGACAGACAGAGAGGAAGGAAGGAGAGAGAGAGGGGGGAGTGCAGCAACAGCAGAGAGACAGGCCTGGAGCCACTAGGCTTCACTGCTGCACTGAGGTCTGGCTGGGCCTGGCTTGGGTCTAGTGCTGCTGCTGCTTTCCTTTGGCCACTGCCATTAAGGAGGGGAGGAAGGAGGCCCAGCAGTCCTTCTAGGCATGGCCCACTCTCTCTGAAGGAGCTGCCCCCAGACCTTAATCCTCATTAATGCCACCATCGCTGGGCATTCTTGCTTTGCACCACTGTAATGGCCATGGCTTAGTGCTATACAACTCTGGGAATGTTCTTTTGGTTTGGCATTTTAGGTATTGTTAAGGTTTGGAAATCCTGTTTGAGGACCTTCTGACTTTGGGGCCCTTTCATCCTCCATTTTGGGTTCCCTGAAGGCCTCAAACTGCCAAGCGCTGAGGTAGAGGAAGCCATTTTGTGTTCTGGTAGACATTTTGTGCTTCTTGTGACTGTGGGGAATAATACTCCAGAACCTTCTCTGAGGCCTCAGTTGAACAGAGGCTTCTCTTTCTCTCCTGAGGCTCCAGAGTCAGAAGGAGACCAGGCTCCTTGGGCCAAAAGGAAGGAAGTGTGTCTTTTTGTGTGTCTTTTCTGAGAGGGTTTTCCTATTACACAGCTCTGCTCCTTCAGGGAAAGATGAGTTTTAAAAGGGACCAGAAATGGGGAGGATAGTTTTAATACAAGACTTATTATTATTATTCACAATCATTGGGCTTTGGCTTCTAAGAGGAGGCTTGCCACCAAAAAAGGCCAAAAGTAGTTTCTTTGGGAGGTTTTAAAAGTCTCTCCAGTTTTCTTATTAAGAGACTTTAAGGGAAGAAGGAAGGAGACAGACCAGACTTTCTCATATTATTCCCAAATAAACATAGAAACAAACAAGAACAACAAAAATAAGGATTAGACAGATAAGCAGACTGTATCTGCACTGCAGAAATAATCCAGTTCGAAACCGCTTTAACTCTCCTGGCTCCTTCCTGTGGAATCCTGGGATTTGTAGTTCGTTGTGGCACCAGAGCTCTCTGGCAGAGAAGGCTAAGTGTCCAAAGGTGAAATCCCAGGATTCCATAGCACTGAGCGTTAAAGACAAACCTATTACTCGCATTTACCATCTGCTGCTTCCAAACTACCAGACTAACTTTTATTTCTAACTCATTCATTTTTTAATTATCTGTTAATAAGTAAAAAACAAATATATATTGTTCTACTTATACTTATCCTTTCAAATCACTTATTTTCTCTTTCATTTAAATCGTAAAACAGTTGATACAAAATCGCTCTCATTAGATTAAACTAAACATCATTGGGCTTTTAACCTCCCAACATACTTCTGTTTTACAGCTGTTATACTTCTTTGGATAAATTAAAACACTTCAACTTAAATTAGTTATGTCCCTAAAGTAGCATTTTCCCTCCATGCTTCTGGAGATATTCAATTATATTATTCCAGTCTCCTTTATATAAATTTGACGGATCGTTTCTAATTCCTTTGAGAGTTTGCCCATTTCCATCATGTCCAGAAGCTTAAATATCCAATCTTCTTTTGAAGGTATTTCTTTAGTTTTCCATCTCTGAGCAAACACTATTCTTGCAGATGACAACATATAAAATCATATTTTAACATGGTTTTTTTCCTATGGATTGTTCTATTATATTAGGCAAAAATATTCAGGCAAGAATTTAAAAGATATAGTTACAACTTTCTTAATTTCAAAATAAATCAACTTTCAAAGTTGTATCACTTTCCCACAAGTCCAAAACATTTGATAGATTGAGTCCTGCTTCTTTTCACATTTCCAACACAAATTACTGCAATTCTTATACATCTTGCTTATTCTCTCTGGTGTTAAATACCATCAAAAATGTTTTATAATAACTCTCTTTGATGTTTTGGCTGCAAGTATAGTTCAATCTGTTTTTCCAAGTGTATTCCCACTGGTCTAATTCAATTGCAAAACCAAAGTTTTGAGACTATCTGATCATCTTTTCTTTAATAACTTCGTCTTCTGTATAGATTTTTTAAGAATACAATTATAAAGTCTTGCTAATAATGCATCTTTATTCAACATTATTTCCTGTTCCAGATCAGAGTCTGATTTGCCAATACCATATTGTTTTTTATCCATTATGAAGAGCTCTCTAATTGTCTGTCAAAGAACCATGAAAGATCATAACCCTGATCATTAGGATCTTCTCGTGTCTTTATTCTATAACCAGTTCTATCTATTTGCATTGATTCTTTATAGGAGATCCAATTCGCGTCCTTTTTTGAATCTCTGGTCTCTTTTCTCAGGGACTTCATCTCGGCCCCCCTTGGACACAGCTTTGGGGCACCTTTTGCTGCAAGTGACCCAAGTGCAAGACCACCAGGACCCCTGCCCACTTGATGGCCGAAAGAGAGGCCAAGTGGAGGGAGTTGGGCTCCAATAGAAAGAGGATGCAGAGATACAAGAACTCTTTGGTGAGTCGAGGTTCTTCACTATTGGTTTCATCTGTTTCACTGCTAGGCCAGTTCATGAAAGCAAGTGGAGAACATACTCTCCCAATTTAGCAGAGACAGTCCTGGTTAATCTTCTGTCACCCCACTTTTTCAGGGTCTTTTAAAAATGTCCTGGTTGCTCTCTCATGCTCTCACTTTCCCCCTTCTCGGCTCACTTCAATTCCCAAGTGCCATTCAGTTTGCACCCCATCAACTCAAAAGTGGGGAGTGGAGAGGAGAGAAGTAAGCAGAATATTGCCCTTCTCAGGAGGCTGAAGCAAAAGCAAACGATTGTGCACTTCCTAGCTTGTGTGATCTTCATCATAAACAACTTTGGCCATCTTGACCACCTTTTAGTGTTGCTTGTCCACATGTGTCTTCCTTTTCCCATCTGTGAAATGTTGGGGGATATGGGAGAACATCTCTGGGTCTAAATATGGGGTGGGCCCAGGGGCCCTCAAGCCCACAGTGCTCCCCAGAACAGTTTTTTAAAATTAACTTTTGCCTCTGAAATGTGGCAAGAAATGTCTAAATGCACTATAATTATTTGGTAGCTAAATGCACTGTATGTGTTGGGATAGTGAGTATCTTAATCCATCCTCTATATCCCAGCCATGGCCTAAACTATATTGTTTATTATATTGTATATTATATTGAAAAGATTCAAGACAAACTGGATCTCAAAGGCAGTAGTTTTTTTTTCTTGCTGACAGAATTTAAAGTTTATTTCCTGGACTGAATTGTGAAGTGATGAAATAATATTTGGATGCACCATGTGCTCTCCTCCCCTTTTGCTTAGTCACTCTCTGGATGAGGGCTATTTTCTGTTGCAGGTGACCTTTGCGGATGTGGCAGTATATTTCACTGAGGAGGAATGGAAACTGTTGACGAAGAAACAGAGACTGATGTACAGTTATGTGATGTTGGAGAATTATCAGAATGTGGCCTCTGTGGGTAAGGAACCGGAATCCATTCTGCTTTCTATGAAGACTGAGGTCCCTTTTTTGCTAAATTATCATGGTGCTATGATTCCACTAGAGTTATAGAATCATAGAGTTGGAATAGACCACAAGGGCCATCCAGTTCAACCCACTTCTGCCATGCAGGAATACACATTCCAAGCACCATCCAGCCTCTGTTTAAAGACCTCCAAAGAAGAAGACTCCACCAAACTCTAAGGGAGTATATTCCACTGTTGAAGAGCTCTTACTGTCCCAAAGTTCCTCCTAATGTTCAGGTGGAACCTTTTTCTCCATGGCTTGCATCCATTGTGGTGTCTCTTTTTATCTGTAGCAGCAGAAAGCAAGCTTGCTTCATTCTTAATATGACCCTTTCCTATATTTAGATATCATATCCACTCTTAACGTTCTTTTCTCCAGGGTAAACATAGGGCTTGATGGTTTCCAGATCCTCCACCACTTTGGTTGCCCTCCTCTGGGCATGTTCAAACTTTTCAACATCCTTTTGAATTGTGGGGCTCAGAACTGGACACAGGATTATTCCAATGGAGGCCTGACCAAAGCAGAAAAGAGTGGCACTATTACTTCCCTTGATCAAGAAACTATACTCATATTAATGCAGCCTAGAATGACATTGGCCTTTTTAGCCATGCGTGCCAGAAGTGGCACTTTGCCCTGCACCCTTCCTCCCCACTTATCTTTCCTGCCCTCCAAGTATCCCAAATGGGACACTTGGATGGCAGGGAAAGGTCC
>NW_024805939.1:0-2368 GCF_019175285.1 Sceloporus undulatus
GTTGCAACAAGATACAAAAACGCAGACTAAATCTGTCAACTGTGAAAGGTCTTGAACATCAAGGAAAGGCCTGGATAACACCTGCTCCCCCTCAGCATTTCAAGTAAGCCTTCTGAAGCAAACCAAAGCAGCCTTTGGGGGCAGTCCTTTGCTTAGCTCCACCATGCAGGTAAAAATTAATGAACTGAAATCAAGGATGATATCTTGAACATATTGGGTAGGAGCCCTAAAAGGAATGCTTAGATGCTTGGTTGCCCAGAGCCCCCTCTCCTTGAGACATCCTTCCAGGCCAGAGTGAGACCTTGGTTTGGCCCCGCCCTCCCTCTGCCTGCCTTGACCTCCAGCCCCAGAAGCCCCCTTTGCCCACAGCCCTCTCCACACACCCCCAGCCATGCCCTCCCTGCCCTCACAGCCTCTCCTCTAGGGGCACTCTGGGGCCCAGGAGAGACTTTGGGGCTATACTCCCATCCTATTGGTCCAAAATTTGCATGGCCCTGCCCTTGACCACGCCTACCAGTCCTCTATGCTTCAGGTCTCTCCTTGTCTCAGTTCCATCATGGCCACTGGGAGGGAGGCGGAGCTTCAGCCTCAAGGGAAGGAAACAGCGCCACCTCCTGGCCATGGCACTGGAATTACAAGACCAACTAAAGAAATGATATTTTCTCCTCTCTCCTCATTGGTCCTAAATTTGCATGGTCCCGCCCTTGCCCCCTCTCTGCCCCTCCCCACCTTCCATTGGGTCTCTGTTTCTGGGAGGGAGGCGAGGCTTCAGCCTTGGGTCTGGGAGGAAGAAGGAGGGAAGCAGCGCCACCTGGAGGCAGGGAGGCTCTGCATAGAAGGAATAAGGCAGCTTCATGGAGATTGACTGATGATTCCCAGGAGTTAATCTCCCTTTTGTGGGTCCCTTTCCTTTGCATCCTTTCCAGAGAAGACACACAATTGGAAAACAAACAGACAATTGGTTACTTAAGTGAGAAGATATGGCTGAAATAGAGAGTTTAAGAAATCTGATTCATGGGAAATCAGAAGAGGTCAGTAAGGAATAGGAATTAGTCAATAAATCAATAAATAGTATTGCAAAAACAGATGAAAGCAGGGATCCCATTTTACTTGAAGTTCTTCTTACTTTTCTTAGGAAACTTTAAAATCTCTGGCTCCTGGAGCCAAAACCAGCCTCCTTCCTTTGTTTGTAGCCCAGTTGCCACGAGAAAAGGGAAACCCAGCAAGGGGTCCTTCATCAGTCTCTCCTGGAGGACCCTCGGAGGACCTTCGGCTATGCCTTCTCTTTCCCTCCATTTCGGTTTCCCCAATTTCCGTCTTTCAAGGGCTGCAGACCAAACTGAAAGCCACAATGTTTTATTAATACATATCAGCAAAGCCTAATGGAGTATCTGCACAGTATGGGAGGCAATCAAATGGGATCAAACTCCCACCGGCACCAGATCCGAACTGGTTTTGGGACCTAAGCAGGGCCAGCCTTAGTTAGGACTGGGATGGGAGACCCCCAAGGAACACTGTCTACATTGGAGGCAGGCTTTCAGGAGAAGGAATGGATAAAGCCACCTCTTAGGAATCCTTGCCTGAGATTCATGGCCATAAATCAATAGGTGACATTCCCCCAATTGTGTGGGACTAAGACCCCACCACAGCATTGGATTATGACTCTGGGGTCCAGGGTTAGAATCTCCGCTTGACCATGGAAACCCATTGCGTGACCTTGAGGAAGTCACATTCTCTCAGCCTCAGAGGATAGCCATGGCAAACCCTCTCTGGTGAAACCTGCCAAGTAGGTTGATAGAGTCGCCGTAAGTCAAATGGTTTGGATGCACACAACAAACACAACAGCCTGGTTGTGGTTTGAGCCTTGGATGCATGATTCTGGAGACCCAGGTTCAAATCCTCACTCTGCCACCATGGAAACCTCAGAGGCAGGCAATGGCAAAGCCCTCTCTGGAAAAAGTATTGCCAGGAAAACCCATGCTTACACTGTCAGTTGCTTTTCATATGAATATATATATAGTGTGTGTGTGTGTGTGTGTGTGTGTGCATATACACTTGTCCCTCCATTGTATTCATTTACATATCATTACAAATAGAGGTGGAGTATTTCTAAAGCTCTTGTAACAGATTGGGTGGATATGAATCAAATCCGCAAATATCAAATCCGCAAATATGGAGAGATGAGTGTGTGTGTGTGTGTGTGTGTAGATATATATATATATATTGAATGAAATAACTGAATGAATGACATTTATAAAATATATCTTCTTAAGAACGGATACAATCTCTTTCCTGAAAAGGCAGGAACTGTTCTTACAAGCTGCCTCTCCTTTAAACCCAAGAAGATAATCCCAGGACAGTCATTTTT
>NW_024805939.1:2468-4259 GCF_019175285.1 Sceloporus undulatus
ATATATATATATATATATTGAATGAAATAACTGAATGAATGACATTTATAAAATATATCTTCTTAAGAACGGATACAATCTCTTTCCTGAAAAGGCAGGAACTGTTCTTACAAGCTGCCTCTCCTTTAAACCCAAGAAGATAATCCCAGGACAGTCATTTTTTGAGGCACTTTAACACCATTCCTTTTTCTTCCTTCTCTCTTTGGCCCGTTCCGCACAGGCTGAATGTACGCGCTCCACGCATGCTAGGGTTAGAAAGGGGCATCCTTTCCGGACGCCACTAACCCTAGTACGCACATAACGCGTACAAAATGGCGGCGCCCGTTCTACATGGGTGCTGCCATCTTGATGTCGCAGATGCCTAGCATCTGCACATCGCACGGTGGAAGTGACGCCGCACGTGCGCCATTGGCCACTTGCAGCGCCATTTCTGTGGTGCTAAAAGAAGCTGCTTTTTTCCGCTTCTTTTTTGCTGCGCCGGGGAACTGCGCAGTTTGGCCACTGGGGCTCCTCAGCACAGCAAATGATGGCGCTGGCAGACCGCCCGTTTTGGACAGTCTTTAATGCTCCTTTCACTTCCATTGACTGACAGCCAGGAATCCTTCCATTCCTCCTTGCCTCCAGGTGGCACTGTTTCCCTCCTTTTCCCCTCTCCTTGTGCCTGAAATGAATATGGTTTTATTCCATTTGTCATCACAGCTTTTCTTGTCTCTCAGGGACGTAGCCAAGGGGGGAGGGTTTGGGGGTTTGGACCCCCCCTTCAGGTCGGGAACTTCCTCCCCCATCCTCCCCTCCATCAAAAGCATCAAGGGCTCAGATGGAGAGGGAAAAGGGGAAAGACAAAAGTTGCAAGCTCAGAGAGAGAGAGAGAGAGAGAGAGAGAGAGGGAGGGAGTGGGAGTGGGCTGGGGTCTCTCCCTCTGATTTCTTCCCCTTTCCTCTCCATCCCAGTCCTTCCACTCCTCCTCCTCCTCCTCCCCTGTGCTTTTGCCAGAATAAAAGTCTCCCTTCCTGGGGAAGGAGAGGAGGACGATGAAGAAGAAGACAGGAAGGAAGGGAAAAAAGGAAGGAAGAATGATAGGAAGAGAGAACTGAAGAAAAGAAGGAAAAGAAAGGAAGGAAGAGGAGAAAGGAAGAAAGAAAAAGAAAGAAAGGAAGCTTCTAAAAGGAAATATAAAAGAAAGAAAAGGTGTCTTCTGACTTTGAGTCTCCCTTACCCATAATGCTGAGGACTAGATGTATTTTGGATTTTGGAGTTTTTCAGAGTTTGGTATATTTATATATGTATAATGGGATATAATGGGAGATGGGACCCAAGTCCATCCATTAAAGCCATTTATGTTTCATATGCATCTCATAGACATAGAGTGAAGGTAATTTAATACACAATATTGTTAAAATAATGTTGTGCTTCGGTACACAGAGCTGTCAGCAAAATCCTCGCTATTCCGTGTATAATTCAATAATTCAGTAATTGATCTAAACCTTCAGGATTCCCAAGTTCCCTTGAGTTGGGGTCAGACCAGATGCTCTCAGGGTCAGTTTTGGATATTGGAATAATTCAGATTTCAGAAGTCCAGAGAAAGGAGACTCGGACTCTACTCTCTGCATTTCTCCTGAGAATGGACTCATGTTTTCCAAAAACAGTCATTTCTGGATTTCTGCAAGAACAAAAAAGAGGAGGGTCTGTGATGCAAAAAGGCAAGAGGCTTCCTTCCAGCCTTGTTTTTTCTCTTTTTTAAAATAAAATAAAATAAAATACACTTAGCTGGCCCCTTTTCAGTATGTCAAT
>NW_024805940.1:0-4259 GCF_019175285.1 Sceloporus undulatus
TTTATGGCTTGGGTAAGTTCTTGCATTGTAATTTGTCTATTTAGTAAATCCCTTTGTTCCTCTGATAACTTTATTAAATTGGATTTTTCCAGGTACCTGTCAATTTTTATTTCATCTATACTCCTTTCCTTAAATAGTTCCGTATAGTAATCCAGGAAGAGATTTTTAATTTTCTTTTGGTTAGTAATTTCGTTTTCACCTTCCCTAATCCCCACAATTGTATGTTTCTCCTTTTTCTTCTTTAACAGGTATGCTAACATTCTTCCAGTTTTATTTGCTGATTCAAAAAATTTTTGTCTGGAAAATTTTATTTTTTTTCCCATTTGTTCCACCATAAAAATAGATACTTGTTTTTGCAAAAACTTCAAATCCTTTAAAGTCCTAGCACTATTGGGATTCTCTTTCAACTCTCTTTCTTTCTTTTCTAATTCCTCCTTCAATTTTGTCAGACTTTCATTTCTTTTTTTCCTTTTTTCCCCCTCTTTTTGTATTAACCACCCTCTTATAACTGCCTTAAAGGCATCCCATATCATTTGTGTTGAAGGTTCCTCTTTTAGGTTTTCTTTAAAGTAGTTCTCTATGGTTTTTTTCAGGTCCTCTCTCAACACTTCATCCTTCAAAATTGTTGAATTTAGTTTCCATTTAAATTGCTTCCTTCCTATTTTAAGATCCACTTGCACTGGATTGTGATCTGACCATATTTTAGGTAAAATCGATACCTTTTGTAAATTCTTACTAAGATGGAGAGAAACCAAAATCATATCCAATCTCGACCAAGACTTGTGGGGATTTGAGAAAAATGTATAGTCTTTACTTTTCCCATTTTTGAGTCTCCAAGAATCTCCCACTGCCAATACATCCATTAAATCGAAAAATTCTTTAGGCAATTTTCCTTGATTTTTCCTCCCCCTCTTCTCTGTAAACCTGTCAATTTTTGGGTCCACCACCCCATTCCAGTCTCCCAGCAAGATTGTCGAATCGTAGTCATAATCTAACAATTTATCTTTTAATTTCTTATAAAATTTATTTTTATTTTCCAAAGGGCCGTATACTCCCACTACTAACATTTTTTGATTTTTCCATATCACTTCCACAATTATAAAATTCCCATCTTTATCTGTGTATAATTCTTTCGCTTCAAATTTAGATTTAATATAGATTACTACCCCTTTCTTCTTAAATTTGGATGCCGAAATAAACTCTTGGCCCAGTTTTGTGCACCTTAGATATTTTTTATCTTTTTCTTTAATTCTCGTTTCCTGTAAACAGATTATGTCCAAATTAGATTTTTGTAAATAATAAAAGATTTTTTTTCTCTTCTGGGGTGTGTTCATACCTTGTACATTCCACGTTACAAATTTGATTGTCTCCGCCATTTCCAAGTGTACCTACTGAACAAAATCCCAGAGACTGACTCAACCAGAGAAAAGGAAAAATTTTATTGTTAAAATAATCACTTCACTGCTTTTACTTTTGTCAAGGATCAGGAATTACGGGTTAATAAAATTTATGTTTCTCCTTCTGCTTCCTCCTTCTGCTCCTCTCTCCTCAGTCTGTCTTCTTCTACAATTAGCTCTTGTAAATCCAAATCAAACTGTGAATTATACACCCCCGCTCGGACTTCACCTTCCTCTACCTCCTCCTCCTCCTCTGACTTTTCTTCTTCAGGAACTCCCTTCGCATCTTTCTTCACCCCTTTTCTTTGTTCCGAGGCTTTCCTTACAAAAGCCTTTGCTTGTTCTGGGGAGCCAATCTTAACTCTCTTCTTAAGCCACCAAAACGTTAGACCCTCCGGCACCTCCCATCTGTATGGAATTCCTTCTGATTTTAAAAAGCCAGTCAAACCTGAGTAGTCCTTCCTCTTCCTCAAAATTCTCCCCGGGATGTCTTTCAAAACTTTAAGTTCCTGTTCCTTATATTTGAACGGGACTTCATTGTGTTTCCTCAAGAAGGAATCCCTAGTCCTCTTCTTTACAAAATAAATCGCCACATCCCTGGGTAGACCCTTCTGCTTTGCCACTTGCGAATTAATTCTGAAGAGGTTATCGATCTCGTCTTCGAAAAAAATTGGATCTTTTTCCAAGAATTTAGCAATTTCTGGGATTAATTTTTCCTCTAAATTTTCTCTCGTCTCCTCCGGAAGGCCCCTTATTTTCACACACTTTTCTCTTAATTTCTGTTCCCAGATTGCTTTCTCATCCAACTCTGTTTCTCTTTTATTTGCCAATTTTCCAAATTCGGATTCCAATTTTTCGTTTCTAAATTCTAAAATTTCCACTCTTTGATTAGTTTTTTGCAAATCTATAGATAATTTGTCCACTGATTGCTTTATTTCCTTCAGATCTGACCTAATTTCTTGTTTTATCTCTTTTTTAAAATTGCACATTTCTTTTGCCAAATTCGCAGATAAATTCGCAGATAACTGCTCAATTTTCTGCTCAATTTTCTCCAAAATTAACTGATTCATGTCCAAATTTTGACTTTTTTCTGATGAATTCCTTCTTTGAGTCTGATTTTGTAGTTGTGCCTTTTGTGCTTGATGCCTTGTGTTCATTTCAATATCAGGTGGGCCTTGCACTCTTTGTTCTTATTTCTCTAATTTCACACTTATTTGGTTTTTCTGCAGCCTTACCCCAGAAGCAGAAGAGAGAGAAGGGAAAAAAAAAAAAAAAAAAAAAAAACCCCCCCCAAATTAAAAAAAAAACAGTATTGATTACTCTCTAATATTTCTCCTTCTAGTCTTTTAGTTAGGGATACTATACAATGAACTTAATTTAGGGTAGTAAATAAACAATATCCCCCTATACTTTTATGCAACTTCTCAGGTTATCTAGCACTAAATTAGACCCCAAAAAATATTTTATATATTCAAATTTTCTTAACTTAATTTAAATTTCTCTTCAAATCCACAATATAATTTACTAGTTTCAATATTTACACTCCCCTTCTTAATCTAAGTTGTTTATATTAAGTTCCACCCCACTTCAACTCTGAAGCGCCCTCCTCCCCTTCAATGCCTGCTTATATCAATTGTTACCCCTACACAACCTTCACAACCTTTTTTTCTTTTCTTAATCCCCTCCTGCAAACCAGAGACTTATCTTTATTCCGTTCCTTACTTTTGTTTATGTTTCTTTACTGTATTGTTGAAGAAGAGTCCACTTTGCTTTCCCTTAACTCAGCCCTCCCTCCAATGTCCAGCTTTCCAGCTTCAGTCCTCCACCGCCTCACAAAATAGCGCTCCTCTCTATCTCTCGTCTTGTCTCTTCCTGTAGTTCCTGTAGTTCCTTTCACCTCCGCGCTTCCGCACTCTCAGTTTCCTGCCTCTCTAGGGGCTTTCTTCTCTATGGGCTTCCTTTCCTCCTCGCGTCGCTTTCGCTTCCTTGTTCTGGACTCTTCCCTTCCCCGGTCTCTCCGCCTTCTCCAGCCTCCCCTCTCCTTCAACACTCCTCCTCTCCAGCCTTCACGTTATCAGTGCAGCGCCTCCTCTTCACTCCAGGATTAGCCCAAGGTCAGTCTTTTTCATTAACCCTTTCCTCCACTCCTTTCTTTTGGTGTTCTTTTTTAAGAAGGGAAAGCCCAGCCTCCACTGTCCCCGCAAAGAGACTGCAAAAAAAAAAAAAAAAAAAAAAAAAAAAAAAACAAAAAGGACCTAGAGTCTTCGGTAGTAAAACCAATATCCCAATAGTTCAACAGGTAGAAAGTGTACGTTTTGAGATTTCCCCAGTTCAGTTAGAAGACATGCAAAGTCCAGTTCATTCCAGCACCAGCTTCTATAATAACAATGATTTCAGGCATCAAGATCTCCCTTTTTTCTTTCCGCTCACAAGCGATGTAAGGAAGTTGTTATTTGCTGGTCCTCCAGTAAATGACACACTCTATCAGTCCACAGATATATTTCCCCACTTTAAAAATTGGCGGCGCCTCTGTGCGGACTAGCCGCTTTCAACCACCATGCGGGCGTGAAATGCTCTCCAAGTCCCCAGCCAAGCCGATTCAGTCTCCAGCCCCACGTAGCGGGGGGAACTTACTTCGATTCCTCGCAGCTTCAGCTGATATAGACTTTCCAACGAGCCTCCTCTGATTCCCACTTTAGTAGTGAGGATTTCCCAGCCTTCGGTTTTTACCCCTAAAGGCTAGGCCTCCCGCTGTGGCAAGACGTCCCTCGGAGCCCCGGGGAATCCGTCTTAGCGAGGCGCCATAACCAACCGGAAGACTGGTGTGCAAATGTGGACATACATCAGAGCAATGGGGACACT
>NW_024805941.1:0-4259 GCF_019175285.1 Sceloporus undulatus
AAGGGACGGGACTCAGCTACTACAAATCCCATCATGCAACCCGCGGCGCCGGCCCCGCCCACACTGGTGGAGAATGCGGGCAACGCCCCTAGGGCGGGGCCTCCGTCTTCCCAAGAGCAACAATTTATCTGGTTTGCGGAACAACAGCAACTCATGTTGCAGCACGTGTCGGCCCAGCAGACCAGGGTTTTGGAGCAAGTTTGTGCTGCTCAACAGGCGGCTCAGAATCAACTGGTCTCCCAAATGACTAATTTATGGAGGACCCCACAAGCGACGGGTCGGGAGGACAGAGGGCTGACCTGGTCAGTGGGGCTCAACCCCCTCAAGCTGATGAAGATGGGCCCCCAGGACGATGTGGAAGCCTTTCTTAATACTTTTGAGAGGGTAGCGGCGGCGGCCCAATGGCCTCAAGAGCAGTGGGCCTTAATATTAACTCCGTGTCTTACTGGGCCTGCTCAAGAGGCCGTGGATACTTTGTCACCAGAGGAAGCTCGGGATTATGGAAGGGTCAAGGAAACCATTCTCCAGACTTTAAATATCTCAGAGGATACTTACCGGATGAGGCTGAGAGAGCTGCGATGGAAACCGGGGATGCACCCCCGGACCTTAGGTCAGAAAATTAGAGCCAGCGGCCTGAGGTGGCTCAAGCCCTCGGAGCGAACAGCACGAGAGGTTGCTGAACTTGTACTAGTGGAGCAGTTCGTGGGAGGATTGCCTGCCCAGGCCCGGAACTGGGTACGGTGCCATAGGCCCCACAATCTGGAAAAGGCTGTTACTCTAATGGAAGCCTTCGCCTCCGCTGAGGAGAGTGACATGGGCCGGATTCGTCAGGGAGCCGAAGGAGTCCCGACGAGAGGAGGGAAGGGAGCTACAGGAGCGTGGAAGTTCCAAGGAAAAGGGGTTCCCCCAGCTCAACCCATGAAGGAAGAAGCTCCCGTCCTGAAAGCGGGGGAAGGCGTTCGGAGTACTCTAGAGGCTGGGGCTAAAGAAGGTGGCAAGAAGCCCATGGTGTGTTATTCCTGTGGGATGGAAGGTCACGTGAGAAGGGACTGTCCGGTAATGGAGTGCTCCTGGGGGGATACCTGGGATGCGGCTCAGGTAAGTAAAGAAGAGTTAAAGGGGAAGGTTTTGAGGGTCAAAATAAATGGGAAAGAGGTCCAAGCCTTAGTGGACTCGGGTTGTAGTCAGACCTTAGTAAGGGAAGCCCTGGGGGGTCAACCAGTCCATAAGGTGTATGTTAGGTGTATACACGGGGACTTAAAGGCGTATAATGTGGTTTGGGCCCTGGTGGAGGTGGAAGGGGTGACCAAAAGAATGAAAATAGGAGTGGTCCCGACCCTGAGGAGGGAAGCGTTGTTAGGGCGAGATTGGCCCGGTTGGAGGAGGCTCTTAAAAGAACCCGAAGGCTTGGCGGCGGAAATAACGAGGGCGGTAGAAGTAGATTTAGGAGGGGTCAAGCGGGCCCAAGTGGCCGCTTGGCAACAAGACGACGAATGTCTTCAGGAAGCCTTAAGGCAAGCACAAGCGGAAGGGGGGGAGCTAAGACCCCGTTTTGTGATGAAGGGGGACTTGTTGTATCGGATTCCCCCGGAGGGTGGACCGGGGGCCCCGGAGGAACAGTTGGTTGTTCCCAAAGCTCTCCGCCACGTGGTACTAAGATTGGCCCATGAGATACCAATGTCGGGGCATTTAGGGGTAGACAAAACGACACAACGAGTGATACAAAGGTTTTATTGGCCGGGGTTTTTTGCAGAGGTGAAGGCCTTTTGTCAGTCTTGTCCACAGTGTCAGCTGGTGCAGGGAAAGGGGCTCCCGGTGGGAAACTGATGCCCCTCCCGATTGTGGAAGAACCATTTTCTCGGATTGCTATGGACATCGTCGGGCCTCTAGAGGCGGCAGCTGGCGGGTATAGGTATCTTTTGGTGGTGGTGGACTGCGCTACCCGGTACCCAGAGGCTATCCCGTTAAGGAAGATTAATGCCACCAGGGTGGCGCAAGAACTGATTAAACTCTTTTCCCGGGTGGGGTTCCCCAGGGAGATTTTAATGGATCAAGGATCCAACTTTATGAGCCAGACCTTAGCTCAGATGTGGAAAATGTTAAAGGTCAAGCCCTTCAAGACCTCCGTTTACCATCCCCAAGCAAATGGTATGGTTGAGAGATTTAATAGGACCCTAAAGACCATGCTAAGAAAATTTATAGGAGACCACCCCAAACAATGGCCTCAGTTAATAGAACCTTTGCTCTTTGCGTTTAGAGAGGTTCCCCAGTCGTCCTTAGGATTCTCCCCATTTGAATTGATCTATGGGAGAAGACCACGGGGAATCCTGGATATTGTGAAGGAAGGTTGGGAAGAAGAGGTGTCAAATCCTCGGTCTGAGTTACAATTCGTCCTCCAAATGAGACAAAGACTTAGGGAGATTGGGCAAATAGCCAAAGATAATTTAGCTAGAGCCCAGAGGAACAGAAAAACTAGTATGATAGGCGAGTCAAAGAAAGGGAATTGGAGGTGGGACAGAGGGTCCTAGTACTATTGCCAACTCAGAAGGCAAAGCTGTTTGCCCAGTGACAAGGTCCTTTTGAAGTCACCAGAAGGGTAGGGCCGGTGGATTATGAAGTTAGGGTAGGCGAGAACCCTGTCCGCAAACAAATCTTTCACATTAATCTTTTGAAGGCTTGGAAGGTTCGAGAGGCCCTGTGTACGGAGGTGATTAGTGACTCTGAGGAAGAAGAGTGGATGATAGGGCCTCAGACCAACGAGTTTTTGGAAACAGGCGAAGTGCATCATGTCTCCCCTTTCTGACTCCCAAGAGAAACAGGTGAGGACTCTCCAAAGACAATTTGAAGATGTATTTCAAGGGAAACCTGGTTGTACGGGGGTCATTTGTCACGCCATTCAGACAGAACCTAAAGTAATTGTGAGGTTGCCTATTAGACCTTGGCCTTGGAGGGTGCAGGAGGCCATAAATAAAGAAGTGGAGACGATGTTAGCCCTGGGGGTCATTGAACCTTCCAAGAGTCCTTGGCGAAGCTTACCTGTTATGGTTCCCAAGCCAGATGGATCGGTGAGGTTCTGCATAGATTTCAGGCAGGTCAATAAAGTCTCCAAATTTGATGCCTATCCTATGCCTGGCACGATCAATTTATTAGAGGTTGGGACAGGCGAAATACTTGTCCTCCATTGACTTGACCAAGGGCTACTGGCAGATCAAGTTAAGGCCTGAGGATAAAGAAAAGACAGCATTTGCGACCCCGAAAGGACTATTTCAGTTTACACGTATGCCCTTTGGGTTGCATGGGGCCGCAGCCACCTTTCAGAGGGCCATGGATATAATTTTAAAAGACTTATCAGAATTTGCCGCAGCCTACATAGATGATATCATCATCTATAGCAACTCGTGGAGGGAACATTTAGAGCATTTGACGCAGGTATTGTTAGCCCTGAGGAAGGCGGGACTGACTGTTAATCCTAAGAAGTGTGCCATTGCCTGTCAGCAGGTTAAGTACTTGGGCCATTCAGTAGGACAGGGGGTAATAAGATCGCTAATGGATAAAGTGATTAAAATACAAGATTGGGGCATACCTCAGACTAAGAAACAAGTGAGGCAGTTTTTAGGTTTGGCCGGTTACTATAGACGGTTTATACCTCATTTTGCACATATTGCATGTCCCTTGACGAACTTGATGAAGAAGGGACAGCCTCGCAGAGTAAGATGGGGTAGGGAGGAACAAAAAGCTTTAGATACGTTGAAAGCGCACTTATATAGTTTCCCCGTCCTAAGGGCCCCGGATTTTTCCAAACCATTTGTCCTGCAGACTGATGCTTCGGAGGTTGGTCTGGGGGCAGTCCTGTCACAAGTCTGGGAGGACGGAGAACACCCTGTGTTGTTTCTTAGTAAGAAACTAAAGGAGGCCGAGAAGAAGTATGCAGCAATTGAAAGGGAGGCCTTGGCCATTAAGTGGGCCATAACAGAGTTGAAGTATTATTTGTGGGGGGCACCCTTTCAGTTGGTTACGGATCACGCACCTTTAACCTGGTTGGCTTCAATGAGGGATACCAACCCACGGATAACCCGGTGGTATATGGCATTACAACCGTACGCATTCACGATACACCATCGGCAGGGGCTGTTGCATGCTAATGCTGATTTTTTTTCTCGACAGGCCACCTGGACCGCTCCACCATCACCAACTCTCTTGGCCGGGGGGTTGTGTGAGGAAGTAAGGGCTGAGGAAGGGAGAGTTGGAGAGGGCGGGAG
>NW_024805942.1:0-4257 GCF_019175285.1 Sceloporus undulatus
ACCCCCACCACCTCCCCCAGAGGGGGCTAGGGGCCCGGCGACAGTGGTGGAGAATGCGGGCATGGGCCCTTTGGGGCCCCAACCCCCGGGACCCCCAGAAGGTTGGATGGGGTGGTTCGTGGAGCAGCAGCAACAGTTATTACGCCAAGCCTCGGCTCACCAGTTGCAGCTTATGGAGCAACTATACTCAGCTCAACAAACTTCTCAGGCTCAGTTCTTTGGCCAGCTAGCCAATATCATGAGAACCACGCCGCGGGGTTCTACTGCTGCGGATGGCACCGACGTCGGAGGATTTCCCGGAACACCGATTAGGTTAGCGAAAATGGGACCTCAGGACGACCCTGAGGCCTTTCTCAATGTGTTTGAAAGGGTGGCTACGGCGGCAAGGTGGCCCGCAGACCAGTGGGCACTAATTTTGGCCCCTTACTTGACCGGCCCGGCCCAAGAAGTACTGGACACTCTCTCCCTGGAGGAAGCAGGGGACTATGAGAAGCTAAAGGCAGCCATCCTTAATACTTTAAACATTTCAGAGGATACCTATCGTAAGAGGTTGCGAGAATTGAAATGGAGGACTGGTCTGCACCCCCGTACTCTAGGGCAAAGAGTGCGTGCTAATGGGTTACGCTGGCTCAAGCCTGCGGTGAGGAGCGCAGCTGAAGTGGCTGAAGTCATAATGGTGGAACAGTACATTAATGCCATCCCTGTACAGGCACAGAGCTGGGTACGTTGTCACCTTCCTAAGACTCTGGATGAGGCAGTTACTTTAATGGAAGCCTTTGTAGGGGCTGAGGAGGCTGAGACTCCCTGGCGCCGAGGGGGAGAAAGCTCCGCCAGTAAGGCGCCGCGTCCAGAAGCTGCCACCATGGGGTCCAACAAGAGAGAGGAGAAAGGGAATGGGCGCACCCCGCTGAAAGAGGGCCCCGAGGAGAAGAGAGGACCCGGGGGAACGCGAAAGGGTGGACCTACTCCTCAGCTGAAAGAAGGAGTCCGTAAGCCTTTAACCTGTTTCACCTGCGGCATGGAGGGACATCTACGAAAAGACTGCCCGGTCATGGACTGTTCATGGGCTGAGGCTTGGGAGGCTAGTCAGGTAAGTAAAGCGTCCCAGAGGGCTCGGGTGGTACGAGCTCAAGTAGAGGGTCGGTGGTTAGAGGCGTTGGTAGATTCAGGATGCAGACGTTCATTAATTAGGGAAGGAGATTATCAGGGAGCCCCTGAAGTTGTTTGGGTTCAATGCATTCATGGGGATGTAAAGCCCTATCGGACGGGATGGGTAACGGTCACCATAGCGGGGGTTACTCGGAAGTTACAGGTGGGAATAGTACCAACACTAACCAGAGCAATGCTGATAGGTAGGGATTGGCCTGAGTGGCGAGAGTTAATGAAGGAGGATGAAGCCTTTAACGGGGTAGAAACCCAAAGACCGGTAGTGGCACCAGAGGCAGTATCCCGAACTCAGTTGATAATGTGGCAACAAAACGATCAATCTCTTAAGGAAGCACTGAGACAGGCAGAGGTGGCTGGAAGTCATGAGGGATCAGGACCAGGTTTTGTGTTTCAGGATGGGATCTGTTATAGGTTGCCACCATTAAGGGAGGGGGAAGAACGGGGACTTCAGTTATTAGTTCCCGTGCCTTTACGGCTGGGGACGTTAAGGATAGCCCATGAGGTCCCGGTGGCAGGACACCTGGGCACTGACAAAACGCTCCAAAGGCTTCTACAAAGGTTTTATTGGCCAGGCATATGGAAGGAAGCAAAGGAGTTTTGCGAATCGTGTCCCCAATGCCAAAAGGTACAGAAGAAGGGACCCCCGGGAGCTCCCTTGATCCCTCTGCCTATAGTAGGCGAACCTTTTGAAAGAGTGGGAATAGACATAGTCGGACCGTTAGAAAGGTCTTCGGGCGGGCATCGGTTCATTTTAGTCCTCATTGACTATGCTACTCGTTATCCTGAGGCTGTGCCTTTACGATCTATGCAAGCCTCGAGAATAGCGCAAGAGTTACTTACCATCTTCTCGCGAGTAGGTTTCCCAAAGACCATCCTTACAGATCAAGGGACTTGTTTCATGAGCCGGGTGGTACAACAGTTATGGAAATTGACAGGGGTTCAGCCCCTAAAAACCTCAGTATATCACCCACAATGCAATGGGGCCGTAGAAAGATTTAATGCTACCCTGAAGGGTATGCTACGGAAGTTTGTGCAGAAACATCCGAAGCAATGGCACCAGCTTTTGGGACCGCTTTTGTTTGCATACAGAGAGGTACCCCAATCTACTTTAGGGTTTTCCCCATTTGAATTACTTTTTGGGCGAATACCACGAGGGGTGCTAGATTTGTTAAAGGAACAGTGGGAGACAGGACCTGACCCAGGGCCAACAGAACTCCAACAAGTGTTACAGATGAGACAACACCTGAGTGAGATCTCCCAATTAGCTAAAGAAAACTGGGCGGAGGCCCAGAGACGGCAAAAAGAAAGGTATGATCAGCAGGTGCGTTTAAGGGAGTTTAAAGTAGGACAGAGAGTCTTGGTGCTATTGCCCTCCACAGAATCCAAATTGTTTGCCCAATGGCAAGGCCCGTTTGAGGTGGTACAACGGATAAATGAGGTGGATTATGAAGTAGCCATAAATGGAGCCCGGCGACAGAAACAAATTTTTCATGTAAATCTATTAAAAGGGTGGAAAGAAAGAGAGGCATTATGGGGGCAAATCAGTGAGGACGATGGAGAAGAGGGCCTAGGGCCCCTGGCTTCCGGGGTTGAAGGGGATGGTCAATTATCCTTTGGGGAAGATTTGTCCAGATCGCAACACAGGCAGGTGCAGGTTCTAGTGAAACAATTTGAAGATGTTTTTTCCACTAAACCGGGCTGCACTAGAATAGTACAGCACCGCATTGTGACAGAACCGGGTAAGATAGTGCGAGTGCCAGCGAGGCCGTGGCCGTGGCGCATGCAAGAGGTCATCAATGCAGAAATTGAAAAAATGTTGCAGTTAGGAGTTATAGTAGAATCCCAAAGCCCCTGGCGCAGTCCCCCGGTGCTAGTGCCTAAACCTGATGGGACGGTGCGATTTTGCATTGATTTTCGGCGTTTAAATGCAGTAGCCAAGTTTGATGCTTATCCCATGCCGGGAGCTGCCCATTTGTTAGAGAAATTAGGCAGAGCTAAATTTTTATCATCACTTGATTTGACAAAGGGATACTGGCAAATCGCAATGCCACCAGAGGATTGTGAAAAAACTGCGTTTGCCACCCCTAGAGGCTTATATCATTTCGTTAAGATGCCGTTTGGGCTGCATGGGGCGGCAGCCACATTCCAGAGGCTGATGGACAGGGTGTTAGAACCAGTCCAAGATTGTGCAGCAGCTTATATTGACGACATTATCATTTATAGCAATACATGGGAGGATCATCTAGCGCACTTATGGCGGGTATTGGCTGAATTACGTAAAGCAGGTCTTACGGCCAACCCGGCCAAATGCGTTATAGCCAGGAGGGAGGTGCGATACCTGGGTTACAGGGTGGGACAGGGCAAAATATTCCCGTTGCAGGACAAGGTTTCCCAGGTATCCAAATGGCCGCTCCCTAAGACCAAACGACAAGTAAGACAGTTTTTGGGCTTGGCCGGATATTACCGCAAGTTTATACCGAACTTTGCTACCCTGGCTGTTCCGCTGACTAACCTGACAAAAAGCCGCGCCCCAAGGGTGGTAAAGTGGGGTTCCACTGAACACCGAGCTTTTCAGATTATCAAGGAAAAGTTGCTCACGTATCCGGTGCTAAGGGCCCCTGATTTCTCAAAGCCTTTCATTTTACATACGGACGCTTCGGAGGCAGGGCTAGGGGCAGTCCTGTCTCAAGAATGGGAGGATGGGGAGCATCCTAGTTTTTACCTGAGCCGCAAGTTGAAGCCGGCTGAGATCAAATACTCGGCTATAGAGCGAGAGGCTCTAGCGGTTAAATGGGCAGTTGGGGCGCTGCGATACTACTTATGGGGTGCCCCTTTCAAACTGGTCACTGACCACGCCCCTTTGCAATGGTTGGCGGCTATGAAAGATGATAACCCGCGTCTAACCCGTTGGTATCTGTCCCTGCAACCCTATGCCTTCTCTGTGCATCACCGGGCAGGATTACATCACGCTAACACTGATTTCTTCTCTCGGCAGGGCCCATGGTTATTGGAGGCGGGATCCACCCTCTCGGCCCGGGGGCTCTGTCAGAAGGTGGAGGAAGGGGATCAGTCGGGTTGGGATCCCACCAG
>NW_024805943.1:0-4257 GCF_019175285.1 Sceloporus undulatus
GCTCCACCTCACATCTCAGGTGGATGCGACAATCAGGAGCACCTGTTATCAGCTTCGGCTGATACGCCAGCTGCGACCCTACCTGGGCCGGGGGGACCTTGAAACAATGGTGCATGCTCTGGTAACTTCTCAGTTGGATTTCTGTAATGCGCTCTACATGGGGCAACCCTTGTACCAAATCCAGAAGCTTCAATTAGTACAGAACATGGCAGCAAGTTTAGTCACTGGATGTCCCAGGACTAGCCACATAACACCTATTTTGCAAGATCTTCATTGGCTGCCTATTTGCTTCCGGGCTCAATACGAGGTGTTGGTTATTACCTATAAAGCCCTAAATGGCTTGGGCCCAGGGTATTTGGAGGACCGCCTCTCCCCATATAATCCGCCCCGCACTCTCAGATCGGCCGGGAAGCAATTGTTGATGGTTCCTAAGTCGAAGTACACCTTGACTGCACAGAGGGCATTTTCCAACTTGGCCCCGCAGCTCTGGAACTCCCTTCCTGGCGAGCTCCGCTCTGTTGCCTCCCTTGACCTGTTTGGGAAGAAGCTCAAGATCTATCTCTTCCAACAGGCTTTCCCCCATGTGTCGTGATATTTGCTCTCTCCCCATCATATAAGTTGTCTTCCAGCTAGTTTTGTTTTGGTTTTTATTCTCTGTAATTTTATGGTGTTTTTAACTCTAGTGTGTTTTTATGATGTGTATATACTGTTTGTTCAAATTGTATAATGTTTTATACCCTTGTTGTAACCCGCTTTGATCTCTTTTGGAAAAGTGGGCTATAAATAAATAGTATTATTATTATTATTATTATTATTTTAATTATTTGTGCCAACATATTCCACTGCAAGTCTCCCAAACAATAAATGACCAAATGCATTCAACACTTTATCGGAAATAATACAAAACAGGTACATTATTACTTATTGATAGCACTTTAACAAGTATTATCATCCAACATTTGAGGTATTTTTCATTAATCAACATTTTAAAAACCAAATATACTGAATTTAATTTTTCTTTACTTTTTCACATCTAAGGCTTATTTATGCTTTCCATATTTAAGTTCCATTTAGGTCAATGGAAGCAAGTTGAGCATTTTACAGATTATGTAAAATTCTGAATTAGTGGCATTTATAGGTTTTACACAGTTATGAGATTGACCATCATGTTTTACCTCATACAAGGATAAGATTGATTGAACTGAAAATGTGATAACTGTTGCCCTGTTCTGTGAACATGTAAAGCAATAGGACGGAGTGGGTTGTTTGCCTCTTTTAGTCAACATCCCATCCTTTTGTGCTTGCTATGTGTGTATGTGCTTAGTTTCACAAAGGGAAAAGGCCCTCATTTTGTGCAGACATATTTTGTATCAAATGCAGACCATATAATGGAAAAAATGCTTGAAGTTTTGGCTTCTCATTGGAAGTAAGATCCCACCATTCTAAAATGGCCTATCTCAGTACAAATCCAAGCAATGATGTGTTGCCTCGGAGGAGTGTCACCAATAAATACAACACACAATAGCTCGGAAGGAAAGGCCACAACTTTATTAACCCAAAACCACAGAGAATAGGGTTGGCACCAAAGCATGAGGTCTGGATCTGTCATTAATCAACCCCAGGTTGATCGATGAACCAAATTGTTTGGTCATGACCAAGCTTCAGGATGACATGGGGCAACTGGTTGAATGCCCTACTGCACCATGTAACCAGTAGATTGGATGTTGTCTTTACTGCCCCAGTCACTGGGAGATGCTGAATCGATGTCGCCCCTGCAATGGTGACACTGCATGCCCCCAGCACTCCTGGGTCTCCGAATTACTCCCGATCCAGTGCTATGCAGCTCTGGAAACCATGCCCACCAGATCTAAGACCTATGGTACCACCCCAAAAGTTGTGACAGCACAGCCCCAAAAACATAGGGAGAGAGGGAGGGCAGAGTCAAGAAAGAATGCCGCAGAGCCACATGGCCCTTAAATAGCGCCGAGATCCAATCCTGAGCCGAGGAGGAGAGGAGGCACCTTCCTCATTGGCTTCCAACCAATTGGCTGCATCACCCAATGTGGCACAGCCAATCAGGAGGACCTTCGCTCCCCTAAGGATGCTGGGAGATGTAGTCCCAGCACCAAGAAAATGGAAGCATCACCCCTTCCCTTCCAAGCAATCAATAGGCTGCCCGGCCAGGCCCCGCAAGGTATGCTGGAGCTCATCCAGCAGCAGAGGCCCCAAAATTGGCTTCTTCTCCCGCAGCAACAGAGCCGGCCTGATAAGTCGGGCAGCTCCATTTCCCCCCTCTGTATTCCTAATCAGTGCATGCTGTGTTTTTGCCATGTTGTTAGCTCAATATGATCCATTGTACAAAGCACAGTCACCCTCTCTCACTCCTTCTTAGTTACATCTACTTTTTGAAGATGCTTTTGACAAGCAGCAAATAAAAGATCTATGAAAGGAATTTTTTTTGCTTTGATTGTGAAATCCTCTTTGACAAGATTGTATCAAAACTACACAGTCAGTTTTGAATCACTTTAACTATCATGGAACCACCCTACAGAATTTGTGGGTTGTAGTTTGGTGAGAATTCAGTGTAGATAGTCAGAAACAACTTGAAGATACACAAGAACAGGCATTAGACCTCTCTAGGAGAGAATTCTAAAAATCTCATCAAATTACATATCCCAAGATTCTATAGAATGCAACTATGGACACTTTTACACAGAGGAGGCAAGAGTAATTAAAACGTGATTAAAACATGGTAATAGTATGATTGAGGGGAAGATTATCACACCTCTGTGTGTTTCTTCCATTTGTGTCCCATCTGTAAACTGTAATGGATGTGTTATTGGTAATAACGGGAGTTTCTGTTATTAACCAATGGCACACCCACTACAGTTTACACATGGGACACGAACAGGAGAAGCCCATGGGTATGTGATAATCTTCCCCCTGATCGCACTATTGCCATCTTTTAATCATACATACATAGGGTCACACAGTGTATACGCACACACACACACACACTTTTCTTGGTCAGCATTCTCTGAAGATGCCAGGCACAGATGCTGACGAAATGTCAGGGATAAACTCTTATAGAAAATAGCCACATAGACCGAAAAACCCACAAAAAACTATAGTTGCTGGCCATGAAAGCCTTAGACGTCACATGTTTTAATGAATTTGTCTCCCATGTGAAAGCGTCCCCAGCTAGGTAAAACATTAGGAAAAATTAGGATGAGGATTGTTTGGCTCTCGAGTTGTTGATGGGTGGCAGCTTCTGCCATTCCTCACCATTGGCTTTGGCGCCTAGAGCTGATGGAACTTGTAGTCCAACATGTGATAAACATAGTTGTTATACAGGTGTGCAATGATGTACCAGGTATTTCAGTGATCATTCTTATAGGCTCTGCTTGCTGAGAAAATCTTTTCTCACATGAAGACAGAAACCTTGGCCCACAGCGTTGTTCAGTATGATTTTTTTAAAGTCTTCTTTTTATTTATTTTAATAATAATAATAATAATAATAATAATAATAATAATAATAATACTTTATTCTTATATACTGCTATTCCTTTTCCAAGATCATAGCAGTGTACACGTTAAAAGACAGTATAAAACAGCAAAAAAACAGCATTAAAACATCAAATAACAATCTAAAAACAGAAAATAAAACATCAACTCATAGGGCAGAAAGCTTGACGGAAAAGGAAAGTTTTTAGCATCCTCTTAAATCCATCAAGGGATGAGGCTGTGCGGAGCTCATCGGGCAGGGTATTCTATAATCTGGGGGCTGAGACTGAAAATGCCCCCTGTGTTGCACTATAATGAGCACTTGGAATAGACAAAAGATGTTTCCCACCCGACCTGAGAGTGTGAGGCGGATTGTACGGGGAGAGGCGGTCCTCCAAGTACCCTGGGCCCAAGCCATTTAGGGCTTTATAGGTAATAACCAACACCTTGTATTGCACTCAGAAGTGAATGGGCAGCCAATGGAGGTCTTTCAATACAGGTGTTATATGACTGGCCCTGGAGCATCCAGTGACCAGTCTAGCAGCCATGTTCTGCACCAATTGTAGCTTCCGAGTTTGGTACAAGGGTTGCCCCATGTAGAGCGCGTTACAGAAGTCCAAACGAGAGGTTACCAGAGCATGTACCACGGTTTCAAGGTCAGCCCGGCCTAAGTAGGAACGCAGCTGGCGTATCAGCCAAAGCTGAAAACAGGTGCTCCTGATTGTCGCATCCACCTGAGATGTGAGGTGGAGC
>NW_024805944.1:0-447 GCF_019175285.1 Sceloporus undulatus
CAGGGAGGGTGGCGGCCCACGCGCAAGAGGTGCTGGCTCCGTCCGCCTTTGCCTCTCCGTGCGGCCGCGCCACTCACCGCCTCCTCCTCCGCCTCCTCTTCTCCAGCAGGCCGCGCGGAGGAGGCGAAGCTGGAGACGCTTGGCCTCCTGCGTGCAGCCGCGCGCGACCCTCCTCCTCCGCCCCGTCCGCCCCAGCCCTCAGGTGAATGGAGGAAGAGGAGAAGGAGGAGGAGGAGGAGGAGGAAAAGGAGGAGAGGAAGGAGTGAGTGGCCAGAGAGGCGTCAAGGTGGGGGTTTTTTGGGGTGTGTGTGTGTGTGCTTTTAATGCTAACAAGTCTCCCTTACTTTGACAGTGATAGTGTGGTGGTGATGATGATGATGATGAAGATGATATGAGTGGATCAGCTTGAGAGGCATGCATGCACTGTTTCAGAAGCCGAGAGAGTGT
>NW_024805944.1:547-4256 GCF_019175285.1 Sceloporus undulatus
GCCCTCAGGTGAATGGAGGAAGGGGAGAAGGAGAAGAAGGAGGAGGAAAAGGAGGAGAGGAAGGAGTGAGTGGCCAGAGAGGCCTCAAGGTGGGGAGTTTTTGGGGTGGGGGTGTGTGTGCTTTTAATGCTAACAAGTCTCCCTTACTTTGACAGTGATAGTGTGGTGGTGATGATGATGATGATGAAGATGATATGAGTGGATCAGCTTGAGAGGCATGCATGCACTGTTTCAGAAGCCGAGAGAGTGTGACTTTCCAAAGTGCCTTTTCTGTGCGTTTTTGGTTCTGAGGCAAGGCCAATGTAAATTGCTGTGATTTTTACAAACTCATGCGCAGTGAAGAAAAACCAAAGTCCCTTGACACACACTTCTGAGAAGTACACTTGGTGCAAGAACAGTGAAACCACCTTGACATGTTCAACATGCATAGCCATGTTAAACCATGCTAAGTGTTAAACCCGAGGGGTTTGGTTATGGAATAAGCCTCTGATGCAAGAGATTGCCATGTTAAGTAAAGCCATGTGAAATGCCCAAATGTGCTGTTGTGTGTGTTTTGGAATGGAAGTTGGGGGTGTTTTGCCAGAAAGGGAAGTCTATTTCTGAGATCTGTCTAGAAATAATGCCCAAATGTCCTCCATTTTGATCATGCCTAAGAAACAGGAATTTAGATCAACATTTTTTTTTTAAAAAAAATCAATTTTTTCGCATGTCCTCCTTTTTTTAAAAAAAATGTGTCCTACATCTGAAAAAAATTGTCCTACATTTGTCCCGGTTTGGAGGTCCTGACTTATGGCAACCCTAGTTGCAGGTGACTGCAGCAGGGCCTTCAGTGTCCATATTGGGAAGTCTAAAGGAGACACTGAAACAAGACTGTGGGCTTCCCCTGGTAAACCTGGTCTTTGTCCCCAAGCTCTGGCACTGAGTTCAAGTCACTGGGCCTATAGTTATGTAGAGCTCCTGGCTACTGGCTCCTTCCAGGGGAAAGTCTCTGACTCACTTCCTCTGAGGAAAAGTCCCCACAAGCCCTTTCTTAAGGAAAAAAGGGGAAAGAAAAGTGAAAAATGTAAAGAGCCCCCCTCCAACAATGTTTTAGGTCAGCTTCTCCTCTATTCTCCAAAACCTGCTTGACTATATAAGACAAATTAAAATCCGCGCCCCATTAGGAAGGAATTGAACTAGAATCCCTCTGCCAGCCTTCTGTAGAATTTAGGGTTCAGGCTCCTCCCAGCAGTGACTCCCAGAATGCCATAGCTCAAAGTCTAGGAATGGTTTTCAAATTGACAGAGAAAATGGAGCAATTGTCATTAGAGACATTTCTTAAAGAATTTTCGCAAAAACTAAAATGAGACGATAACAATTGGTTCTGATGATTAGAAAGAGGTGACTATGGAAAGAAGAGGAGTTAATATTACAGAGGGAAGTCCAGTGGACCCTTCCCAACCCTGGTATCTCCCACGGATGGCAAAAAAGCAGATTATCATGGCCCATGTTATTCAACACGGGTTGAATTTTCTCTCCTCGGCCTGGACACAGAAAGGCTTCCAAATCCATACTGCATTTATGTATTTATATATGGGATGGGATTCATGGTGGCTTGCCATAATTTGAAAAGGATAAAACTAAAACATGAACTTAAAAACATGAACTACAAAAGTTAAAATTCATAATTGAATAATACTAATGTTAAAACCTAAGCTTAAAAAGTGTGAGATCTTCCAACCGTGGTTTTCCCCTTCCCTCCTTCTCCCTTTCCTGCTCCACCCACTAGGCCCCACTCCCTCCTCCTAGATCCAAAGGAAACTCCCTCCCCTTCCAAAAATGGAAGAAGGAGGTTAATGCTGTAAGAAGAGCCAGCAGAAGGTTGGAAGAATTGGGGCCTCCCTAGGAAGAAGAAGAGCTCCTTCTCCCTCCCTCCCTTTGATCTGCATCCTTCCTTGCCCTCTTTGAAGAGCATCCCTTGGAAATCCTTCCAAGGAATACATAGCATCCTAGAGTTAGTTGGAAGAGACCCCCAAGGGGCCTCCAGCCCTCTTCTTCTGCCTGCAGGAACAAATAGGATCCTAGGGTTGGAGGGGATCCCAAGGGCCATCCAGTCTAACCCCCTTCTGCCATGTAGGAAAACACAATCCAAGCCCTCCCTCTGTTTCAAAACCTCAAAAGAATTTAATTACATACTATACTCTAAATATTTTAACTTTGTAGTGTTTTAATTAGGTCAATTTAATTGTCTTTACATTGTTTTGTTCTAATATGTTTTATATTGTGAGCCACCATGGATTTCTTTTCAGAGAAAGGCGGCACAGAAATAAAATGCTAAGGAACTGGCTAAAGTATAATAAAGAACTAGATCTCAAATACATGGTTTGAGTGTTGGACTCTGACTCTGGAGACCAGGATTCGGATCTCAGCTCAGCCATGGAAACCCACTGAGAATCCTTGGCCAAGTCCCACTCTCTCAGCCTCAGGGGAAGGCCTTGGCCAACCTCGACTCTGAACAAATCTCTCCAAGAAAACCCGGTGATAGGGTTGCCACTTGAAGGCACACAACAACAACAACAAGAAACCCTAAGTTGTTATTTTCAGGATGCATGTGGAGGCAAAGGCTAATTGATTATTTATTTGTGACTTGTTTTCCTCCATTGGAGTCATATAGCCATCCTTCTCCGGATCCCCAACTACATAAGATACGAACCCTAACTCTGGTTCAGCTATTGTATTGATTTGTATTGTATTATAATATTGTATGTTTTGTAAACTGAGGGTTATTTTTAGGAGGTTTTAATGTTGTAAAATTGTATACTTGGTATGTATTTTATCTGCTGTGATCCTGCCTCAATCCATTGGGAAAGGTGGGAAATAGAAATAATAAATTATTATTATTATTATTTACAGTACGGTTTTTAATATATATGTATGTATGTGTGGATATGTGTGTGTGTGTGTGTGTGTGTGTAAATAGTTAATAAATAAAATACACACACACAGATACACAAAGAGGCTGAGTCTCCCATATCCAGAAGTCTGAAATCTGAAATATTCCAAAATTGCCCATATTATGGGAGGTTGAGACAGTGTCACTACACAAAATGCTTGGGATCAAAAGTGTTTGGGATTTTTCTCCTGGATTTGGGAATATTTGCACAGCCATAATAAGAAATCTTGGAGATGGGACCGCAGTCTAGCCATGAAGTCCATCAGCGTTTCTTATACAGAAGTTCATTTTTATGCCCAGTATTTTAAACAATGTTGTGCGTGAGACTATCAAGAAGCAAAAGTGACACTGTCTTAGGGTTGCCATAAGTGAGGACCTCCAAACCGGGACAAATGTAGGACAAATGCAGGACAACATTTTCAAATGTAGGACACCTTTTATAAAAATGGAGGACACGCAAAAAAATTGAGGCTTTTTTTTAGAAATGTTCATATAAATCCATGTTTCTTAGGCATGATCAAAATGAACGACATTTTGACATTATTCGTAGACAGATCACGGAAATGTACTTCCCTTTCTGGCCACCCCCCTCTCCCCATTCCAAACAGCACATTTGAGCATTGAACATGGCTTTATTTTAACATTGCCTCTTGCATATTTCAGAGGCTTATTCCACAACCAAACCCTTTGGTCAAGGGACTTGGGTTTTTCTTCATTTTGGCTTGTTTTGTCTGTATTCCTCCCCACTAAATAAAGGAGACATGAAATGGAGTTAAT
>NW_024805945.1:0-4255 GCF_019175285.1 Sceloporus undulatus
AGGTTTTCTTGTAGCGAATAGCATTTTGTGAGTTTTATCCTTTTAGTCCAATTTTTTTTCCCATTGCATTAGTTGGATATTTTGCCCCAGATCCTGCGCCCATCTTACCATGCAGTCTTTTATGTTTTCTTGTTCATGCTCTTGTTTTAATAGTAGCTGATAGATTTTAGAAATTTCTTTAGTTCCTTCCTGCCTTATTATCCTTTCGAATTCACCTTCTCCTTTGCCTATTCCATGAAGTTTCTGGTCCTGATTATATTGTTCTTTTATCCTTCTATATAGAAACCAATTACACGTAAGGCCTTGGTTTATTAGTTCTTCCTCTGTTTTTAACCTTCTTCTATTATTTTCTAATTTAGTTAGATCATCATATGTTGGCCATTTACCACACATCATCTTTTCCCTAGTGTAGAGAGCTTCGTTTATAGATGCCCATAATGGAATTTTTGGGAACCATCTTTTCTTTACTTTCTGCCAAACATAAAAGATTGATTTTCTTATATAATGATTACTAAATTCTTTGTTCAGTTTGTCTTTCCCGTAGAATAAATAGCCATGTAGACCATAGATCAATCCGGCTCCCTCTAAGTTTAAAATCTTATTTTTTCCCAGTCTCATCCAATCCAGGGCCCAAGTCAAAGTAGCAGCAAAGTAATATAATTTTAAGTCAGGGAGAGCAAGCCCTCCTCTTTCTTTTGCGTCTTGAAGTAATTTGAATCTAATCCTTGGTTTTTTTGAGTTCCAAACGAATTTTGATAGATCTTTATTCCATTTTCGAAAAGGTGTTTCGTTATGAATAATTGGTATATTTTGAAAAAGGAATATCATCTTAGGTAAAATCATCATTTTTACTGCAGATATTCGTCCCAACCATGAGAGTTTTAACTTCTTCCACCTCGTTATTTCGTTCTTGTTTTCTAGCCAGATTTTTTCATAATTATTCTTAAATAAATCCGAATTTTTAGTTGTTAGCCAAATTCCGAGGTATTTCACTTTTTTAACAATTTGGAAATTTGACTTTTCTCTAATTAACCTTTGGTCTGCTTCAAGTATATTCATCGCCAATATCTTTGTTTTGTCCTGGTTAATTTGAAATCCAGAATATTCTCCGTATTCTTTCAGCATTTTCATCATGTATTCTATGTCATCTACTGGGTTGCTTAGAGAGATAACCAAATCATCTGCGAAGGCCATTGTTTTGTATTCCCATCCTTTAATTTTCACTCCTTCAATCTTTTTTTCCTCCCTTAATTGTTTTAATAAGGTTTCGATTACTAACAAAAATAACAGTGGGGATAAAGGACACCCTTGTCTTACCCCTTTTTGTATATCAAAAGCACTTGTTTTTGCGCCATTAACTATTAATCTAGCTTCCTGTTTTTTTGTATATATTTTGAATCCAATTTATAAAATTTTCTCCAGCATTCATTTTCTTTAATACTGTGATCATATATATCCAATTGACTTTGTCGAATGCTTTTTGTGCATCTAAAAAAATCAAAAGTAATTTCTTGTCGTAGTTTTTTCTCATGGTATTCAATCAAATTTAATACATTCCTTATGTTGCTTCTCATCATGCGTTGTGGCAGGAACCCATTTTGATCCTCGTGTATCCAGTCTTGTAGAACATGCTTTAACCTATCCGCTAAGACCGATGCAAAGATTTTATAGTCCGCATTTAAGAGTGATATCGGTCTATAATTAGTGGGATTTTTTTGGGTCTCTATCCTCTTTGTGGATTAATATAATATTTGCTTGGCTCCATGTCTCGGGTATCTTACCCGTGATGGCTCCGTTCATCGTTACATACAGCGGATGTAAAAGTTGTTTCATGAATTTCTTGTAGTATTCTATAATGAAACCATCGGGTCCTGGTGCTTTGCCTGATTTACCTTTCTTGATTGCCGCGATTATCTCCTCTTTTGTTATTTCCTTGTTAAGCTCTTGCTGATGCTCCTCCTTAATTTTTGGTATGTGTATCTTCTGCAGATAGTTTTCTAATTTGTCATCTTTTATTATTGCTTTTTGATATAGATTTGAATAGAATTCTTTAAATACATTTTGTATTTTCTTAGGATTTTTAATTATTTTCCCTTCAATTTGTAGTTCTCCAATTTGTCTCTTACACCTTTCTTTTCTTAATTGATATGCCAAAAGTCTCCCCGGTTTATTTGCTCCTTCGAAGTATCTTTGTTTTGCAAAAGTAATTTTCCTTTGAATTTCTTCTTGCGTAATTAAATCTACTTGTTTCAAGAGAATCCTTCTCTCCTTATTTACTTTCTTATCGTTTGGATTAGTTATGAGTTGATTCTCTCTTTGTCTTATTTCTTCTAGCAATTTCTTGAGATCTTTTTCCTTTTTCTTTTTTAGTTCTGCTCCCTTTTTCATGCATATACCTCTCATTACTGCTTTAGAGGCATCCCATACAGTTTGTATTGGGACGCTCTTGTCCATATTTTCCAAAAAGTATGTTTCTATATTTTTCTCTATTTCCTTTGCTACTTCTTCATTATTTAATAAAGTCTCATTCAGTCTCCAAGAGAACTCCTGTGTGTTCATTTTTTATTTCCAATCTCACTGGATTGTGATCCGACCATATTTTGGGTAAAACGTCCATTTTGACGATTTTCCCTCTTATTAAAGAGGAAAGAAAAAACATGTCTAGCCGTGCCCATGATCTATGCCTATTTGAGTAAAATGTGTAGTCTCTTGCGTTTCCGTATTTCATTCTCCAAGCGTCTTGAATATTCATTAAGTCAATCATGTCAAAAAATTGCTTCGGGAGTTTTCCTTGTGTTTCTTTAGTTTTCTTCTCAGATTTCCTGTCCAATCCGGGATTTACTACACCATTAAAGTCCCCCATTAAAATTAAGTCGTCGAAATTTAGATCCTTCAATTCGTTCAACAATTTATTATAAAATCTTCCTTTTTTCTCTAGTACACCATAGATTCCCACACATATCAATGCTCTACCCTGGTACTTGAGTTCGATTATCAAATAATGGCCTTCATTGTCTATCTTTATCTCTTTCGGATCTAATTTGGGATCTACATACATTACCACTCCCTTTTTCTTTTGCTTTGACGCCGCCACAAATTCTTGGCCTAATTTCGGATTTCGTAAGTGTTTTATGTCAGACTTCCTTATCCTCGTTTCTTGTAAACAAATTATTTCCAGTTTTTGTTTCTGAAGTGAGTGAAAAATTTTTTTTCTTTTATGCGGTGTGTTTAATCCTTGTACGTTCCAAGTCAAAAATTTTAATTTCTGCATTTTCTCGATTTTATTAAAACTATCATAAAGAATCTATTGGATTTCTTCTTCCACTTCTCCTTCGAAGCTTCCCACCTCACCAACTTCTTCGCTACTTAACTCCTCGTTTCTGTCCTCACTTTTTTCCCTTTCTTCTACTCCTCCCGTTGCCCCCTCACCATATTTCTCTTCATCATCAGTCGGTGTCTGGGTTTTCTCTTTCTGTCGTTCTAAGTCTCTCTCCATTCTTCGAGTCATCATTGTTCTTTTTTGTTGTTTATCTTTCCCCTCTTCTTGTTTTGTTTCTTTCTGTATATCTTGTTGACGTTCGAAATGTTTCATGAATTTTCTTGCTTCCTCTACTGTTTTGATCGTAACTCTTTTTTTTCTTGAACCAGAAGGTTAGACCCTCTGGCACTTCCCATCTATATCTTATTGCCTCTTGTCTTAATTTTATGATTAGAAATTGGTATTCTTTTCTCTTTCTTAATTGAGCCATTGGTATATCTTTAAAAATTTTCAGAATTTGTCCTTCATATTCTAAGGGGCTTTCATTATGTTTTTTAAGTATCTCATCCCTTACAAATTTCCTCACGAAATATACAATCACATCCCTCGGCAATTGTCTCTGTGAGGCAATATAAGAGTTCACACGAAATAGCCGATCAATTTCATATTGAAAATTTGTAGGATCCCTATTCAGAAATTCGGCCAGACAGATTGATATTTTGTCCATCAAGTCTTCGTCTCTCTCCTCTGGCAATCCTCTTATCTTAATACATTTATCCCTAAATTTCTGTTCCCAAATGGATTTCTCTTCCAGTTCATCTTCAAGTCTTTTCTTTAGCTTCGTTATTTCGAATTCCATGTCGTCATTTCTTTTTTCCATTTTCTGTATCTTCTGCTTCGTTGCTGTCATCTCTGTAGTCAATTTTGTGATATTTTGATTTATCTCTTTCATGTCTGATCTTATTTCTTGTCGTATACCCTTTTCTGTATCTTTAA
>NW_024805946.1:0-4255 GCF_019175285.1 Sceloporus undulatus
ATAATTTCCTGAGGGATATTATAGCCTGTGTGGTTGAGTTATTAATTGGGATTTAAGAACAAACCTGTATAAATGTAACCAAGAAAGACACAGTTACCACTTCATGTTAAATTTACCTTTTTTCCATTCAGTTTTAAAATAAACGTTTATTCTTGTTTGAATATTCACTTGGCCTGTGTTTTGAAATCAAACCACGCTACTGATCTTTAGAAATGCAGGGGTGTTGGGCCATCATAGAGAGTATCTTGGGGCCCTTCACATAATTTAGGTGGGAACAGGGTCTAAAGAGCCAGTGTCAAGGTGAAGGGTGGGCAGAGACCTTCACATAAATTGGTGGCAGTGGTGGGATAACAAAAGTCCCAAGCACCTGCCACAATAGAAAGGTTGTTCTTCACACTCTCCAAGCAGTTAAAGACAGACCAAAAAAAAAAAGCAAGTAATCAAAAGTAAGCAAACAGAGTCAGAACATTGAATGAAACTGTTCTGTGTGCAGGGACAAGATGAACTAATTTAATAGTCAGGGCAGAGAAATAGAAGGTGACAACAAAAAGGAAGAATAAGAGACTTATTCCAAAAGATCTGAGAAACCTAAGGGAAATTTAAACCAAGAGTGGGGATGCTCTGAAACCAGCAAGGAATACATTATATGACCAAGTTGTTAACCCAAGACCAGGCCCCCAATCATCCCTTTCACACAGTGCACCGCTTCATACGTGGGCGCTCTATATGTGGCTTTCAGCATGAGCATGACAAAGAGGAAAAGGCACTCATGTGGCACCACACTACATGCATGAGCCCCATTATTTTCAGTAGGGTTCAAGCACATATGGAATTTGCATTATGTGGCAGGGTCCAGAACGGATCCCCTGAGTAAGGCAAGCACACACTGTAGTTGGTATGAATCTAATATTAAAAGGGACGCTGAAGTGAGCGACTGTTGGGTGACCTGTAAAGGCAAAGCAGAGCTGATTCCCTGTAGTACAGTCAAACCTTATTCCCCAACTAAAAATTTCGATAAGGTTTATAAAATATGAAACTGTGAGAAATAGCATTAAAATCACCAACTAACCCACAAACTCTTCTTGGCATGCATGACACTAAACATAACTATGCAAAACATAAAATATCTTGGATTCCATATTTTGGAATGAATATGTAATTGATTCTGCTATGAGGGTTGGTCAACTGGGAAGACACAATTTCATTTTGTGTACTAGTCTTCCACTTTGACTCATTAAAAGCACTATATGAAAAGAGCAGAAAGACAGAGCCTTGAATCTAACCTGCACATTCATTAACTGGCTCACTCTTTAAGAAATGGATGGTCAGTTGTTCCCTGTTGTCTTGTGCAGCAAAGTTGTTCCATGTTTAAAGTAATCAGGGGAATAATATGCCCCAGCCTAAAATGGCTGAGTCCTAATTTGCTATTTAAAGGAGCTTGCCACTATTGGCATGCTTGATTTATAATTCATGAACTAGGCCTCCAAGGTGTGGGCATGCTATTCCATTTTAAATTGGTTTTCCATTTGATCAATGGAAATGTCAAGCCATTCATTGCATTTCAAATCAATACTGTTTTAATTCACCATTGCGAAATCTTTGCTGAGGCATTAAAGTTTTCCTCATTTCTTAGATATAAGTTGTTATTTGTACACAGAATTCCTTAATGTCCTGATTTTAATTATTAACTTTTAGATTTTAATCCTTAAGAATTTTTTTTTCTTTATTCTCATTTGTTCAGGGAAGGATCTGTTCAGATCATTCAGAGTAGTAATTCATACCAAAGGACCTCACATTCTATTTAAAAATCTGCAACAAAATTGCACAAGGTCAGAGTAAGAGGTGAAGAACCCCAAAATTATTTTTTTGCACCCCTATAATTAATAAATCAGTGCCCTTAAAGAAATTGTAAATTGAATCCTTGCCAATCAGTTTTAAGAAATGTAAAAGACTTATTAAAATGAAACTCATTAATGCAGCAATATCAACTTGGGGACACTGTCTTATAGCGGCTTCAGTCATCCTTGGAGGGGCAAACTCAGAAGGTGGTATTGGGAGACTCCTATTCGACCCCCTGGCTGTTGTTGGCCTGTGTTCTGTTCTGTCCCCTGTGTTATTTAACATGAAACCACTGGCAGAGGTCATCCGGAATTTTGGGGTGCAGTCTCACCAACATGCTGATGACACCCAACTTTCCATCTCTCCTTTCCATTCAACTCCAAGAAAGCTGTTTCTGTACTGAACCAGTGTCTGCTGTCAGTAACAGACTGGATGAGGGTGAACAAACTGAAACTCAGTCCAGGGAAGACAGAGGTCAATTGTAGGGCAGATCAGGAAATATGGATTCAGTTTGTGATGGACGGGGTTACACTGTCAAGACCACGTTGCACCCTGGTCTGGAAAATGACATAGATGTGGCCACTAGGTGGGACTGGAGCAGAGCTTACTACAGTTCAAGTGGCAGGTGCATGAGTCTGTATTTGGTGAGCTGTGCATCATGGGAAATCTGATGCAACAAGCCAGATAGATGTGCATCATGGCCAATATTCTGATGTAACAGGTTTTGGGTATGAAACCAGCCAGATTTCATTGGTGGCATGGCTGTCACGTGACCTTAGGAAGAACACCAATATAAGAGAGAAGGTTATAATCTCCGCTGTTGGGTTGTTATGGTTGGTGGTTGGCGGAACACTTTGTTAGTCTGTATAGCTGTGAGTATTCAAGATGGCTGTCTGATACCCTGTGCAATCTTTGTAAATATTCTTCAACAAAGATTAAAAACCTTCGTTGAATGAAGTCTTGCAGTCCGGAGATTCATTCCTTCAAGGTAAAAGCTGCAGCCTGTGTGTGGGAGGATTTTTCCTGTGCCGTTCTGAGACCATCTTCTATGTGTTCCTGCCTACATACATCAGCTCTGTGTGTGTGCATGCTAGACACAGCTCATCTGCATGCCCCAACATACACTCCCACTGGAATCTCAGATTCACAGATTGGGTGTGCTCCTGGATTCAGATCTGAGCCTGGATGCCCAAGTTTTGGTTGTGGCCAGAAGTGCATTTGCTCAGTTAAAACTGGTGTGCCAGCTGTGCCCTTTCCTTGAGAAGCTGGATTTGGCTACAGTGGCACATGCATTAATTACATCACCTTTGGACTATTGTAATGTGCTCTCCATGGGGCTGCCCCCTTGGAGACTGTTTAGAAACTGCAGGAGGACCAAAATGCTGCAACCAGGCTGGTGACTGGGTCTGGTTACAGGGATCATGTCACTCCCCTGCTGAAACAGCCTGGAAATAAATAAAATAAATATCAAAATATGGGTTCCAAGACAACTGCCCCGCATGGATACCAAAATTCATGGATGCTCAAGTTCCATTATATACAATGACACTGTGAAATGGTGTCCCATATATAA
Source organism: Sceloporus undulatus (assembly GCF_019175285.1). Classification (NCBI taxonomy): domain Eukaryota; kingdom Metazoa; phylum Chordata; class Lepidosauria; order Squamata; family Phrynosomatidae; genus Sceloporus; species Sceloporus undulatus. The sequence goes on from NW_024805946.1 coordinate 3,413, forward strand.
AATGGCAAAATCGAGATTTGCTTTCTGGATTTTTTTGTGGCTAGGGGAATATTTTCAAGCCATGAATGGTGGAATCTGTGGGTGCATAGGGGGGTGACTGCATTATGATCATTCAAGCAGAAATGTAAGAAGAGCTTGTCCAAGTCTAGTTCAGATTCAAATCTGACAGGCCTGGAAACCAAACTGGATGCAAAAGTTCCAGCCCAGGAGATTCATTTTCATTATTCTCTATGACCTAAGGAGCTTGACTGTGGGGAAAGAAAACAGTCCCGTAGTGCAGAACTGGGTTAGCTTTAAATACAATCTCCCATGGGTCATCCATCGGGAACTGCTTTTGGGAAGCACTCCCAATTCTGTCCTCTCATAAATTTTCTAACTTCTTCTGGGATCATAGAAACAGCTTCTGTGATAGTATTAGGTTTGTCCCCTTACCCTCCTTTCCCAGAGAAACATAGTTCAACTTGATGTTATTCTGATGACAGCTTTGGGAGCTCCACAACTATACATATTACTTACAGATCAATCAATAAATGTTTTTATATTGATTTGTAGGACAAATTTATTTTCTGGATTTAAAGGTGCAGCATTAACAAGCTAGTTTTGGATTAGGTGCTATTCCTTGCCACAGAATGTAAGAATGAAAAATAAATGAGATGGCACTTTGTTCTATCAGCGAATAGTGAGATTAAAGTAGGGATGAAATTATTCATTACATTTCTTCGTGAAGGAAACAAGAAGTAATTTTAACCACTTTAACCATAGTCTCTGAATATTGTTTTTGAAGCCTATCTGCAATTTAAGGTATTCTGTGCAAAATTCACATGTGGTTGTTTTGCACAGAAA
>NW_024805947.1:0-4254 GCF_019175285.1 Sceloporus undulatus
CTTTGCTCTTTAGGATCTTGTCTAGTTCCTTCATAGCTGCCTTTTCCTTTCACAGTCTTCTTCTGATTTCCTGACTGCAGGCTCTATTCTGGTTAATGTTTGATCCAAGGGAGGGAAACTCCTTAACTATTTCAATTTCCACTTTGTCTAGGCTGAATTTGTGTAGTTACTCCATGATCGTTATTTTTGGGTTCTTTTTTAATGTTCAGAATTAAGCCTGCCTTTACACTTTCTTCTTTGACCTTCCTTAGAAATTGTTCTAAGTCTGTGATGTTTTCTGCTATGTTGTCATCTGCATATCTTAGACTGTTGATATTTCTTTCTCCTATATTTACTCCTCCTTTTTCTGAGTCTAAGCCTGATCTTTGTATAATGTTTTCTGCATACAAGTTGAACAGATAGGGTGATGGAATGCAAACTGGCTTGATTCCTTTCTCAATTGGGGACCAATCTGTTTCTCTATATAATATTCTAACAGTAGCCTCATGTCCTAAGTACAGATTTTTCATCAGGACTACCAGATGTGGTGACACTACCATACCCTTAAGAGCCACCCATAGCTTTTCATGGTCTATGCAGTCAAATGCTTTGCTATAGTACATAAAGCACATGCTGACATTTTCCTGGAGTTCCTTAGTGCACTCCACTAGCCTTCATATATTTACAATGTGATCCCTAGATCTTCTTTCTTTTCTGAACCCCAGCTGAAATTCTGTGATTTCTCTGTCCAAGTATGGCTTCCTTTCAGTGAATCGCTTCTCATAGTAGCCCACATATGGCCTATTTCTTCTGTACCATATTGTTCTGTCTACTGAATAAAATCTGCCTGTTGTCCACTATATCAGAGGTGGCTAGTCAAAGGTGACCCACTGAACTCCCTAGCAAAAAGGGGGTTGATGATGAATCTTGTTTGGCCCATCCTAACGATTTTGTCCCCTATGCTTTTTAACATTTACATGAAACCGTTGGGAGAGATCATCTGGAGACACGGGGCGTGGTGTTATCAGTACGCTGATGACACCCAGATAGTTTTCTCTGTGTCTCCGACTGATGCAGTAACTAAGGATGGCATCTCTCCTCTAGATGCCTGCCTAGCGTCAGTAATGGGCTGGATGAGGGAGAACAAACTCAGTGTGAATCCAGGGAAAACGGAAGTACTGGTGATAGGTTTCCCGGTTCTAGGTGGCGAGATCTGCCATCCGGTCCTGAACGGGGTCACGCTCCCCTTGAAGGACTCGGTGCGCAGCTTGGGAGTGCTCCTTGATTCGTCGCTCCAGCTAACATCTCAGGTGGATGCGACGGTCAGGAGTGCTTGTTATCAGCTTCGGCTGATACGCCAGCTGCGTCCCTACCTGGACCGTAGAGACCTTGAAACTGTTGTACATGCTTTGGTAACCTCTCAATTGGATTTCTGCAACGCACTCTACATGGGGCAACCCTTGTACCAAACTTGGAAGCTGCAAATGGTACAGAATATGGCAGCCAGATTGGTCGCTGGTATCTCCAGGTCGGACCATATAACACCTATTTTAAAAGATCTACATTGGCTACCTATTCGCTTCCGAGCTCAATACAAGGTGTTGGTTTTAACCTATAAAGCCCTAAATGGCTTGGGCCCAGGGTACTTGGAGGACCGCCTCTCCCCATATAATCTGCCCCGCACACTTAGAACATCTGGGACTAATTTGTTGGAGGTCCCCAGATCTCATCTTGTGAGGACCTCTCAGAGGGCTTTTGCCACCGTTGCCCCATCCTTCTGGAATAAGCTCCCTGTAGAGCTCCGCTCCGCCGCCTCATTAGATTCTTTTAAAAAAAATTTAAAAACATACTTATTTCGGTTGGCCTTCTCAATTTAGTTAATTGTTTTTTCTCTGCCCCTTGTTTTCCTTTTTTGACCCCGGATTATTATGATTTGATTGTTATTACCCTGGACATGTGTAATTTTTTTCTGACTCCTGTTCCCATTTTACGTAGTAATGTTTTAACTTTTATACTGTAATTGTTTTATTTTGTATTGTACTGCTTTTATCCTTTGTAAGCCGCCTTGATCATCTTTTTGGAAAGGCGGGGTAAAAATAAAATTTATTATTATTATTATTATTAACAACTCAGTGGCTATCCTGCTGAAATGGGACTCATGGTGCATCTAGACTATAGAATAATGCAAATTAACACCACTTTAAGTAGTGCCATCCTATGGAATCCTGGGATTTATAGTTTTATCTTTAGCCTTCTCTACCAGAGAGTGTTGATGCCTCACAAAACTACAAATCCCATGATTCCATATGTTGGAGCCATGGCAGTTAAAATGGTGTCAAACTGCATTATATCCACAGTGTAGATGCATCCTCAGGGACCTTTGTGGATCTGTCATGGAAAGAGCACATAGGGCAAAAATCCTGTGGAATTAGGACTGCTTCAGAAGACCACAACTGGACCATGCTATCCTCAGTGGATTAGGGCACATCAGTGCAGCAACACTGTTAGCTTTTGATGACACCTTGGCCTTTTTGTTCATTTACTGTTTCTCTCACTCATGGGACCCATTCTGGCTATTTATTTTAAAGATTAATTACAGACATTCTCTCTTCTTTTTAATGATGAAACCAGCAGGAGTAGAGAGATATGAGTGAAATAAATGGGAGGAAAGAAACAGGGCGTGGGGTGTTACTGAACACAAGATCACAGTACTTGAAACATCCTACTGAGATCAGAAGAACTGCGAAGCATACAGTGGTGGTACAATAGCTATTCATTAACTGCCTGTATCAGCGGGTCTGGAGATTAGAGCTTAATGCAATGGTGAAGTAAGTGTCCATATCACAGTAGCCATGGAGGAATAGCGAGATGTAATGAAACTGAATAGCTAGCCATTGAAAGTTGAAAAAATATATTGATTTTTCAGTGCTTGATCACCCAGGAGGCTTTATCAGGTATGAATACTTGGGAACCATCTGCTAACTCTGTAATGGTATTTTAGGATTTGTGACAGACACCAGGGGAAAAAAATAAACTATATGTTTGAAAATAACACAGAGTGAAGCAAGATTTGCTCATAATAAATCCCATTGCTGCCCATCTCTTTGCCACAATCCATGCTTTTATGAGCTCCAGATGAGATCCTTATTCTTTTAACAGAAAAAATAAATGAGGCTGTATTGTTTAATTTCTGCTGCCATCTTTTAACCAAGATATTGCTGTAGAATATTTCCAACTTTCTTTGGAGAGAAGGACTTTGTCAGGGCTACAGATATATTTAAGTTTCAGATTTTGAACAGTCACTCTCCTATAACTTCCCACCCTGTTCCCTGACCTGGAATTGACAAAGCCTCTGGATATTATATTTAACTTTTGAACTAGTTGTTGTCATCACTTAACATCCATTTGCACAATTCACTGGGAAACAATGAAAAAATAACAGGCATCATACAACCCTTTCCATGTTGTCTGACGTATAGAACCCTCCTGGACATGATTGTCACTCTCTAAACAACAGCCATTGTTATTGAAATGTGCCTCTGTTCCCCTTGTTTTAATATGGAAGATGATTATGAAATCTCTTCGGGTTCTGTAAATCAGCTGAAAGATGTAATAACATGTTTCAGCTGTTGGAATGGATGTTTGATTACAGCTCTGAGGCACTTTTTCATCTCATTTCTAGTTTAATTCCTAATCCATTCTGTGATTTAGAAGACAAAAAAGAATCCATGCAACAGCAGCAAATATTCATTCATGTTTGTTATTGAATCTGTGGGTAGGTTGCATGGGAATCAAGTTGCGTTTTAAATGATTCAGAGGGAGAAATATTTTATCTATCACAGAATTGGATAAAATAATAAGCTAAACTGTCATTTCAAATAACATTCAACAAACAGCTTTAGTACCTGCTATGTAATAAAGGAAATGATGTTGCCGAAATGTTTAATTTTCAAAATCAGGACATTTTCTTACTGAAGAAAAAATATCTCCTTTCCCTTGTATTGCTTTTTCCACTTAGTAATTTAGCAAGTCTCTCTCTCTCTCTTTCTCTTTCTCTCTTTTAATTAAATAGCATTTGAAAGTAAAGAAATAACAATGACAACACATAAATGGAAGGAAAGTATTTCTTTTCCTTATTAGACACTCTTAATGCCAGTATAAAAACATCCTGAATGTCAATTGATGTGATGTCAGAGAAAAGGAGAAAGCTGACTACTAGAGGATAATGTGATGACTCTCCTTTCACTCTGAGATGTCCTTATATTTCAAATGTTA